>NC_142800.1:43213861-43257773 GCF_049724085.1 Artemia sp. Qi Xiang Cuo | reverse complement strand
CGAAATTTGTTGACTATAAGCAATGATTTGGGACAATCCAAATAAAAAAGGATTACATACTTAGTTACATCACTTGCTAAATAATGCTATTTATTTAATAAAAATTTCTGTCATTTATGTAATAACAATTTCCGACAGTTTTTATTTCACATATTCTTTTTCATTGGTTAAGAAAAGATAATTTTAGGTCTTTTCCGTTTCTCTATATAAGGATTCAAACTTAGGCTTTCTATTTATATGTTTGACAAAATTTTGCAACAATTTTTTAACAAAAGTTGTACTATAATGCTTTCAATTGATGGGTAGGGGGAGATATAGCTAAATGTAAATAAGTTGAAAATCTGCATAATCTTTTGGGTTCTATAGGGTTGAAGGGAGTCCAACCCCTGTTATGTTACAACCTTGAGTATAGACAAATTTAGCACAACTATTACCCCCCCACATACCCTGAAAGTTTCAACTTAACTTCCTTAACTTTTCCGTAAACATCACATATACACCCTTTTGACAACATTGGATGCAGATAGTGTATTTTGATTTAGTTCAATTTCCAACGTCAAAGCCATTTACGTTGATATATCCTACTTGGACAATAATGCAAGTTATGTTGTTATATTATTAAATTTGCTCTAAACATAGACACACAAACTGGATTCAAAATGAGCCGAGCAAATATTACAAGAAAAATGTCCTCTCTTCCCCAACGACACCACTGGTGACGATCACTGGTGTCACTTCGCGAAAACTCTAGAGGCTAGGTCATCTCCAGTGGCCCCCCCCCCAACATTTTTGTCTGATACGTTAAAACGTAACGCAATACATTTAAACAAATTTTCGATTCGTTTTTTAACCATTTTATACCCCCCTCCCCCTCCTCCAAAGCGAAATTCTGGACACGGCCCTGGGGATGGGAAGAGTATTCTTCAAAATCAAGGGAGGGAAAGTTCGTTGTTTTTCCAATTTTTTAAACAAAAATACGAAAAAAAACCAAGCCCCTTTTCAAAAATATTGCCACAAAGACTTTCTTGAATCTGAAAGGGGGAATGAGAACAGACTATTGTAGGAAAATACCCCTCCATCCCCCCCCCCCCCATTGAAGCTACTGGTATTCACGCATGCTACTTGGTAATAATACAACTTACATTGTGACATTATCAAATTTGCTCCAAAGATGGACACAAAAGCTGAATTTTTAATCACCCAAGCAAAATACACAGAAACAATATCAGAGAGACTTCATCGGTTAAATGATTACCTATTTTATTTTAAGTAACATTAATAATCTTTATTTCTAACTTACTTGATTAATTATATAATTCCAACTTGTTACTAACAATATAGTCAGAACACTTCGTTGCAGAATAAAAGGTACTCAAGAATAATTTAGGTTTCATGGTACAATTTGAGCTTTAACTTTTAATAAAACCCTATGCTTTGAATCATAGGAACGTGAAAAGCAAAGAAAAAAAAGTCCTATAACGTGGACTCAAACTAGAAAAAACTAATAGAAGCAAATAAGCACAAGAAAGGTTGCATTTCAAGATGGTTGGTATTATCTTTTGATTTTTCAAGTGAAGAAGATCAATGTCTTATGGAGTAATATTCAGTATGAACTTGGGCTAGTTTTGTTCTGAATTCTTGAGCAATGCTTTGCCCTTTACTTTTTAGCCTAAATAAATTACGGGGTACTGATGCATTATGCAGGCATTGCTATATACTTTATCAAAGAAATCCGTCAAACTGTCATTTCATTAGCAGACATTTACTATATAAATTGATGGCAAAGCGTGGTTTCTAAGTATTTCAACGATTGTTCTTTGGGGTTTTGGAGGGAGAAAGGTACCTTGGTTAGGTTACGTTTTTAGTATGCTTTACCCCCCCCCCCCCCAGCCTCCCTAATGTGCAAATATATAGCCAAAAATTGTTTCTAAACTACTATATATTCATCCTATTTTATTTTATTTCTTTAGCATTAACAGAAAACTACTTCTTTGTAGTTACCGAATACTATAGATATACCACAGACGCGGCTAGGTTTAAAGGATAACAAATCCAGGAATAGTTACTTTCTAGGACAAAACAAAAGAAAATTAAATGTAGCTTGAACTTGGATTGCTTATACACCATCTCAGTGCTTAAGAAATATACACCAGGATTGTTTCCTTCCTATCTCGTACAGGCCCATGGATCCCTCAAAAAGTCTACTCCCTATGGAGAAAAATAAATTTCTACAAAATTTAGGACAGCTCTGCATCAAGGCCTACTATAGAAACAAGGGCCAGCCCTGACCACACCAATTCTTTGTATCGAAATATCTCCCGGCATGCACTTTTATCTTCAACTACACTAATTAATTATTCATGACAGATTCTAATATATGGGCCGAGGAATCAACAGTTAAGCTGTCAGAATGCCATACTTCAGACTCCCCGAATGTATCACCGATGATACAACTGTGAGATGGTAAATGACAGGGTTTTTGTTCTATTTACATTTAGGCGCCAGGCACCTCCTTCCTCCCAGATCGTTTTCTCTCGATTCTAATTCTCACGTCCCGTGGAGATTTCTTCCCATGGAGCGTTTTGATTATCTTCTCCCTTCACACAGAGCCTTGTCTTTGAATCGCGTTCTCCCGCCAGACAGAGTATTGTGTCTAGAAACAATATAAGGAACCAAAGAGACTAGAATCTTTGATAGTATTAGGCTAAAAACCCATGGAATCCCCAAATGAAAGGATTTGCTCCTATAAGATCTAAAAACTCCTTATTCTAAAGGAACCTCCTAAACTGCAATGGAAAGAGGATAATTTCTTAAGCCACATCGGCCTGACATAACATAAAGAAAGAAAAATGAGCACAAATGGGGCTTTTAAAGGCCAAATGAAAATACTGAAAAAACACAACAAAGCGAATATTTCGAGGGGACAAACGCCTCTCTTCATCAGCGCGATACGAAAAAAATATAATGAATGCGAGCGCCGAAGAACAAACCAACAAATAAAAAGCGGAAAGTGAATGTGAATGTGAAAGAAAAACAAAGAAAAACAACAAAAATTAAAAGATGAACAAAAATCAATAAAAGCCAAAAACTGTAAGTATTGAAACCAAATACCTCACAACACGAAAAGTGAGACAGTCATCAATATCTATGATTTGCAGATATATAGAAAGTTGAACGCCAGCAACTTATGAAATAGAATAAGTCACTTTCCAAATAGGCTTATAGTGTTTTAGTTTTTGGTTTGTTCTTCGTCTACTGGCAGTGATTATATTTTTTCCCTTCACCTTGTTGCGTTTTTTCAGTATTTTCATTTGACATTTAAAACCACCATGTTTGTTCGTTTTTCTTTCTGTATGGAATGGAAATACTGTTCCTCGACGAAAGAGGAATGAGGGCCCTAAGAGAATGGGGACACAAGAGAGCCTAGGATTTGGCTCATTATTGCACAGAGTCAACAGTTTCGTCGACTATTCCTTAGCCGCTTAAAAATAGCTTTACAGTATATATCTGCAACAGATAACAACAAATGGTTGGCCGGTAACTTATCAACAAACCTTCTACATTAATCTAGGCGAATAGCAGATCGCCTACTTCATATAACGTGACACGAATGGCTGATTTAGAAGCAAAATGATGTGGCTCTCAATCTACCACGTCCTGTCCCTTTTTGCTCTCTGCGCAAAATTCACTATTTCTTTTTCAGTTCTGAAAAGATTGAATTTTTGTTTATATGTGACTTCAATTATTTTCCATTCTCTAGTGTTAATTGACTGACCACTGGTCAAGACCGTTTCCTCAGATAGTAATCCTACTGACCTCTCATGTCATTTACGTCTCGTCAAACGCTAAGGTTAAGTAATCGGGCTTGTCAGATAAGTAATATGGGAACAATAGAACACACTGCAAGAGCATAGGCTAGTCTGCCTTTCGGGATTCAAAAATTTGTTAAGACTCATCAAGTGCCCCTACCCACCGTAATCTTTAGTAAAAGGCGTAAGATTAACTCGACAGTAGGAGAGTCTAGCGTTCTAAAAATTGCTAAAGTTGATTTGAGAATATAACATTAAATCGTAGTAAATCCTTATCGGTTTTCTAGCAAAGTTCGAAAGCTATAAGGAATTCAATGTTCAATCAAGTAAATACAGGCAAAAAAATCACATGATGAGAAAACATATTCAATGAGCAGCAACTCATGGGCAACTTTAATGACTTGGTACAGAAACTAAATCCGAAGATAATAATATAAACACTCAGTAATTGGGTTCATAAATAAGTGTAATGTAACTGAGGGGTGGATCAATGGCTGTAGTCAAAGGCCCCCCTATTTAAATATTCCAAGAACCTTGGTGGTAGTTAAGGAATTTGTAATTTGATATGTTGCCAACGCAATTGACTTGATGAAATGTGTGGGGACCAAGGGCATTTCACTTTTTAAGACTAGCCAATGTGACTGTATCTAAATTTCAGCAATTTCATTCGTTTCCTAGTTCTATTCAAAAATCAGTATTTAATAATAACAGAATATTTTCAAAAACAAAATGCATCAGGAGTATATCATTCTATGATTTAAGCTTACAATTGATAAGTATTTTGCATATAAAAGAGGTCCAAACGACTAACTTAACAGAGTGTGGACAGGGGTCCGCGCGAACGCTATCCCTCACTACAAAAAATTACGCTGTAGAATAACCCCCATTTGGGGTAATGACGGGGGTCAGCCAATCCGAATTGCAATGGAAAGTCCTCACCCTGGGAGCATAAGTCATTGGATTGGAAATTGAAATGTGTAGTGCCCTTTTAAATAGTTGAAAGTGATTGGAGGGCAACACCCCCCCCCCATCATTTTCCCAAACACTTACATTAAGTCTACTACAGGTATGTCAGCGCTATTTATAGCCTTGAATTTACAGATAAACAGATTCAGCGTGCTTAGCCAGAGTTGTTAGATATCAATAAAAGTCCAAAATTGTTAACTAGTGTAAAGCAATTTGGAAATAATATAGAAAAAGAAGAGCTTTGGGTCCAGGATACATATATCTGAAATTAATCCTTGCCTTGAATATTATTTTCTCCACTCCGGATCAAAATTACTCTGAGGAACTCTCAAAATATAATAAACAAAATACTTCAGTGATGAGCATATATACTATCAAAGGATTCCCGATAAAGTTACAAAATATCCTAGTATGTGCTCTGAGTGTATCACATCGTGATTGCAGCAATATTTGTGACCTACATTACAGTGCTTATGAAATGGCCGCTTCCTAACTGATGTAAATATCCTAGTATTGGACCAATATGTTTGACCCACCGATTCGGCTTCTTTACTCCCAGGATATATAAATTTTACTTCGGCACTGATGTTTTCAATAATTTAGAATTTGTTATTAAAATAATTGTAATATTCAATAAAGTAATGCTGTTATGAAATTAAAAACTTAATGAAATTTTAAGAGAAAAACAAGTTTTTTAACTAAAAGTAAGGACCCATATTAAAACTTTAAATAAATAAAAATTCTCCATATATGAGGGGGGCTTCCCCCTTCTAATGCACTCTTTACGCTAAATTTTGACTTTTATTAATTCTTTAAGAAAGACTTCACAAACAATAGGGCCACCTAATGAGAATAAAAGCTTTGTCAAAGCTATAGGGACTTTAGTTTAAAGATCAAGGGATTTAGAAGGGTGCAGTCCCACTCATATATGGATTATTTTTCTGTCTTTTTCAATGTTTTTCTGTACTCTCAGTTGAAAAACTTATTTTTCTAAATTTTAATTTCTGATTGTTAATCAGATTATGCCGTAAAATCCGGCTCCCTCAAGGTGGTTTTATCCCCTGTCCTCACTGTGCACCCACCGACAAATTTTCGTAACTAATGATTGGAAGTTTAAAAAAAGGTTTACTGTTTCAGGAGTCGCTCTTAGAGAATTGGGACAGAGTCAAAACTTACGATTAATTAAAAGTATACGTATACTAAAGTATACGTATGCTACATACTAAACTATACTATAGTATATACGTATACTATATACTAGAGTATACGTAATAATTTCTGTCCATTTTAAGTTTTGATATTGCTCCTTACTTTCAGTTAAAAAAACCTTTTTTTTTTAAATTCAATTTCTAATCGTTATCAAATAATACCAGGAAATCTGGCTCTCCTCCATGAAACATTCCTTCCTCCGCAGAGGAAGTAGGAAAAACATTCTACCTTGGGAAGCTCTTTTCACGTAGAAATACCCCCCTACAGGGAAATTCCCACAAGACAATTCCATTCTAGCTGAAAATTCCACCCAGAAACTTTCTTGCGGACAATCTCAGATGAAAAATGTTTCTTGCGCACTTCCATTTGAAAAAGTCTTTAATTCCTGATTGTTTTTAAATCATGCCGACAATCTTCTCCGTGAAAAGTTTCAAACAGTTCGTGGTAACGAACTGTAAGTAAGGAGCGATCCGGCTCAATGCTAACCGAAACTCTAAAAAACGAAATTTTGATACCAATAGATACATCAAAAGAACCAGATTTTAATTCTGATTTCAAATATATAAGTTTCATCAAGTTTAGTCTTACCATCAAAAGTAACGCGCCTGAGAAAATTTGGCTGATTTTCGAAAAAGGGGAAAAGACACCCTAAAAAATATAGAACCTTAATGAAAATCACACCATCATATTCAACGTATCAGAGAACCCTATTGTAGAGGTTTCAAGCTCCTATCTACAAAAATGTGGAATTTTCCAATTTTTGCCAGAAGAAAGATCACGGATGCGTGTTTATTTGTTTTTTTTTCCCCCAGGGGTAATTGTATTGACCCAGGGGTCCTAGAATATCGTAGGAGGGCTCATGGGAATGAAAATTAAAAGTTCTAGTGCCCTTTTTAGGTGACCAAAAAAATGGAGGGCAACTAGGCCAGGCACGTACGCAGGAATTTGTTTCGGGGGGGGGCCAAATCCTTCAAACCCATTATTCTGTGAGAAAAATCAGAAAATTATGGGAAAATGAAAAAAATCAGGAGATTTCGGGGGGCGGGCCGGGCCCGGAGGCCCCCCCTGCGTACGTCCCTGAACTAGGCCCTCTCCCACGCTCATTTTTTCTCAAAGTCACCCAATTAAAATTTTGAGATAGCCATTTTGTTCTGCATAGTCGAACATTTAATAAATATGTCTTTTAGGATGACTTAATCCCCCACAGTTCCCCGGGGAAGGGCTGCAAGTTATGAACTTTCCCCATTGCTTACATATTGTATTGGTTATTGGGAAGTATACACACATTTTCAGGAAGTATTTTTTTCTGGTGGGGGGGGGGGGCTGGAGGAGGAGGTTACTCGGGAGAATCTTCCCGTGGAGGATGTTTCTTTGGGGTAAGGGGCATTTCTATGAAGGGGGCGCCAGATTTCCAAGTATTATTTAAAAAACGATCAGAAATTAAAAAAACAAAAAAAAAACAAGTTTTTTCAACTGAAAGTAAGAAGCAACATTAGAACTTAAAACGAATAGAAATTATTACGTATATGAGGGGGTTCTCCCCCAAGTCAATACATCGCTCTTTACGCTACAGTTTTTTTTAGTGCTTTCAAAAGAGCTATCTATTCTAATTAAACGGCCTTTGTAATTCAGGGGTTTGTGAATTAAATTTTTTTTTACTTTTAACGTAAAGAGCGTGGTATTGAGTAAGGGGAGAACCCCCTCATATACTTAATAACATATACGTAATTAAAAAAAAAAAAAAAAAAAAAAAAAAAAAAAAGCGATACGGCTCAATAGTAATAGAAACTTTTAAAAATGGAATTTTGATGTCAATAAATTTATCAAAAGAATAGGCTTATTATGCTGATTCTAAATATATGAATTTTATTAGGTTTAGTATTACTCATCAAAGGCTACGAGCCTGAGAAAATTTACCTGATTTTTTAAAGAGGGGAAAACATCCCCTACAAATGAAAGAATTTCAATGAAAATCACAACGTCAGATTCAGCGTATCAGAAAACCCTATTACATAGGTTTCAAGCTCATATCTGCAAAAATCTGCAACTTTGTATTTTTTGCCAGAAGAAAAATATACGAATATAGAAGTTCGCTACGTAAGTTAATTTGTAAATTACGTCAGAACCAAATTTAGAGACAGCCATTTAGCAAAAGAAAAGTAAAATTTTTATGCAAATTTTGTTTACTTATTCAATGACGGTGAGCCAAAATATTAGCTGCATTAACTAAAAAACGATCAGAAATTAAATAAAAAAACAAGTTTTTTAAACTGAAAGTAAAGAGCGACATTAAAACTTAAAACGAACAGAAATCATTTCGTATATGAAAGGGGCTGTCCCCTCCTCAACGCCTCGCTCTTTACGCTAAAGTTTGACTTTGTCTCACAACTATATTTTTAAAACAATAAAAAACTTATATATAAACTTGTATATGAAAACTTGTATATTAAACTTGTATATGAAAGGGGCTGTCCCCTCCTCAACGCCTCGCTCTTTACGCTAAAGTTTAACTCTGTCTCACAACTTTATTTTTTAAAACAATAAAAAACTTTAGCGTAAAGAGCGAGGCGTTGAGGAGGGGAAAGCCCCTTTCATATACAAGTTTAATATACAAGTTTATATATAAGTTTTTTATTGTTTAAAAAAATAAAGTTGTGAGACAGAGTCAAACTTTAGCGTAAAGAGCGCGGCGTTGAGGAGGCGACAGCTCCTTTCATATACGGAATAATTTCTGTTCATTTTAAGTTTTAATGTCACTCCTTACTTTCAGTTTAAAAAACTTTTTTTTTTTTTTATTTAATTCCTACGAAAAGCCAGAAAAAGGCTATTAACCAGCAAAAGTTTAAGTCCAAAGGGATTGGAGACCAACCAGCTGCGTGAGGGTGATATTTTCCAGGGGGGGGGGGTATTTTCTCTGTTTTTTTTTTTTTGGGGGGGGGGTAAACGCCAGCCACCGAAAAAGGACAAAGAAAGATAAAAAAAAGACCGCTAATATTTGTAGATGTGTCAAACGAGGCATGATCAATGCCGATAAAAATCAGAAAAGAACAGAAACGTTTAACAATAAGAAAAAAGGAATTGCAACTAATCAAGTGAAGCAGAGAAGGGAAAAACGGAATAGCTCGTCAATAAAACTGAAAGGATTTAAAATACAAACAGCATTAGCCAGGACTCTTATTACCTGGATGGGGTTGGAGTAGCTTAAATACATTTGGCTTGCTTTGTTTGTACGGGAGGGTGGGGGTCAATTGTTTTTGGTTCTCGTTTAAAAAAAAAATTGTTTCTATTTTTCTCATCTCTTCTTGCACTGTTCTTGTTGTTCCATTCTTCCGGTTTCGTATTGCTTTCGTTTTTATTCTTTTGTTGTACTAATATAAATAAATCTTAAAACGAGTTCAGCTAAAATTGAATATGCAAATCAAACTTAAAATGAATAAAAATATCTTACTTTTATTGCATAAATGAAGCCCAAAACGAAGAGAAACTAAATAAACAAACATAAATGAATAAATAAACCTTAAAACGAATAAAGCTTTAATTAAATATGCGAATCAAGATTGAAACGAACAAAAATCACTACAAACAGGAGTATGGGTACTGCATCCTTCCCTAACTGTAAAAGTATAAAACCTACTGCGTCATTGGTGCTTTACTGAAAATGAATTATATTACAAATATTTGATTAGATACTTATTACAACATTGAAAATAAAAATTAAATTACAGTAAAATTAATTTTTGAAATGATGGGCTTTACATTGAAAATAAAACTGAAATTACAGTAAAATTAAATTTTGAAATGATGAGCTTTTCAGCAGCTGATATCGTATATCAAATATTTAGTTTAATCTTATTTCTTCCCAAAACCGTTCACGACAAATTTAGTTTCACTACAAACGAGAATTTAGCTAATGCCTCCTTCCCTAACTGTATAAATCTAAAGCCTACTGCATCATTGGCGTTCATTGAAAGCGAATTATATTATGAATATTACCTTTTCCAGCTATTACAGCATTGGAATGAAAATAAAAGTTACACTACTCAAATTTTACATATTCAATTTTATTTATTTAAATAGAATTAAACCCTAAGCCTCCTTATAGTATATTAAACGCTAAATGCATATTAAATGCGTTCATATCTTGTGGCTATTAAATTTTTCTCTTTCTCCTTGTACTATAAAACATTGCAGTCAGATGCCTACTCGTACAGAAATTTTAGCCCACTTCGCCACTGCAGGTGTGGGTGGTTCTGACAGATAACAAGCTGAGCATTTTCGATGAAATCAGATTCCAACTCGGGTGTTTAACCTGTTGGGAAATGGGTTTTGACTATAACTGAAAAGGGCAAGTTGCAATTTCTTTACCAGTTAGAAAGCTCTTAGAGTTTTTGACATTCCTATAATACTATACCCCTACCTTAATCATAGAAAATAAAATAAATCAACCAAAATCATGGAACGAAATCATTATTAAAGATAGATTTTGATTATGAATGCTCCGGAACTGCAATATATCTGAAGCAGGTTTAGAATTTAATTAGTCAGATGTTGGCAGAACAAGTTTGGGCACTCTCTAGTATATACTATAGACCACAGTTTATAGAATTATCCAGTAAGTTTATCGCAGATCATTTCTGGTCTGTATTCTCGATACGAACAAAAAGCTCCTCCCGCTTATTTCTACATTATCGGGTTAGTCTGTTTCTGTCAATCAATGAGAAATGGTTACAAAGTGCATTATTCATAATAGCGGGTTTCCACTTGTTTCGTGTCCAAGAGAAATCTGACTTGTCTACCCGTGAAAAGATCTAATGCCGCTTATTTTTATATCTGCAAAAACGTTCTCTGGAGCACTCGCACCTTGGTCCGGGTTTTTATAATGGGTGAGATAGGGTATGATCATACTGCTAATTCTATAAACTGTGCTATAGACCTACACTTCAGTTCTCATACTGTAGGCTTAAGGACATGCAAAAACACTCAACAATTATATGCAATTTTCTAAAATATTATATCACCTACATTAATTTGACCTGAAATCCATACTTTCTATAAAGACCATGGAGGCTCGATACTTACGACTTTCAAACAATTCAGGATAATTAACAGTTTGAACTAATGAAAATTTTTAAGTGAATAGAAGATATTACATATATCAGGGGGGTTACCTCTTCCTAAATATATAGCAAGGTATTGAGGAGGGGGAAGTTCCCCTCATATACATAACCATTTTCTTTTCGTTTTTAGTTGTAATGTTGCCCATCACATTCAGTTGAAACAACTTGTTTTGTTGTCTTTTTTTAATCTCAAAGTGGTCTTCAGTGGTAGAAGAGTGACATTGTTCAGGATCCCTTAATGCCTGTTTTTACCACAATTTTTTAATCTGACAGTTTTTTGGAAGGGGGGGGGGGCAGCTATTGGTTGCATAGCCGAAATAGCTGTAAGGCTACATTACTGGTATGACTTTATGTTGTGACTGCATAATTGTCGTCATAAATAGTTGTATGGCTACATATTTCATATTATCTTTTGTTGTGCGTACATAGTTGTAGTCACAACATAGTTGTATGGCTATATTATTGGTATAATTCTATATATTATTATTATTATTGTTACGAGAAATTATTTTATTAGTAGCATTTTTTGAATAAGCCCTGAAAAGTTGAGGGGGAGATTCTAGATGTTTTACTATTTAGAAATCAGGCATTTGATTTAAAATTGTTTTGTTATGCAGCAAACTTTTAAGATACACATCTTTTGACTGATTTGACATATTTTGACTCTTCTGAACACTGTGCGTCAACTTCAACACCCATGGCACACTCTAAAACAGAAATAAGTGCTCATAATTTATTAAGTAATCATAGCACTGTATTCATGGACATAGCTAGAGGGATAAGAGGGGGAGGTACTTTTCAATTCTAAACACAATATAAACATATAAACACTAAACACTTGTAAACTATAAACACAAAGATAAACACTTAAAACGAAAAAAAAATTAACCTTTATGATACTCGAGAAGGGGATACCTTCTCGAGGTATCCCCTTCTACCAATGAAGAGTAACTAAGTTACTCTTCTACAACTCTTGCAAAACAATACTATGGTTGATGGAATACCCGCTGAAAAATGTAGAGAGCAGAAGTGAGTCTGATTTTTAATACTAAGGAGACAATCAGTGATTATAATTACTAATAAATAGAAGGTTCTAGAACTAGTTCTGCCTGGTATATTAATCTAAATTGTTGCTTGATCTGAGCAGAAGAATAGTAATAATTTATTACACTGCTAGGCAATTTTTTCAACTGTGTGAAATGTGGAAAGCTACCTTAGCTGTTCCAAAAACATACCAGATCTACTTTGCTCCTGGTTATTTGAACATGAACGTTTTTAGACCATTTCTATTCTACGTTTTGTTCTAATCCTAATGCTGCAGTATTTGTATTTAATTTTCAGTCAGAGATGTCAAGTTTAGATGAAACTGTAATTGTTGATGATGGAACTACTCAGGATAGTGTTACAATGGTTGATGTTCTGAGATCCCAACAAGAATTAGAAGATAATGCAAATGCGGTTCTTGGTGCATCTGATCCAGCTAATTGTACATATTTTCTGGTAAAATATCTTTATTTTTATATTTTGTCAAGCTTAACATCAAATTTACAATAACATATTTGTATATATTTTATACTTCACATGTATGTTGCAAGATAATCAGTCTTAAAATAGTTAGACTAAATATAGAACTTGAAAGTTTTTAAGAGATGGGTTAAGTCAATCATTGAGTGTGACTTTGCTTGATTGCTTGACTAAGTTTCAAACCTAAATTCTTATTCTATAACTGACCAATATACAAATGAGACATCTAGGTTCAAATTTTTGCAATAAGAGAATTGATTTTTAAAAAATCTAGTTTAATAACCTTATGATATGTTTGAAGATAAAATTTTACTGTGTAAGAAAATTTAAGCTATGTATAGAGCATCCGTGTAATCATATAGCGGCAGGAAGGATGGGGCACATAGACAGGGAGTAGGGCTCGTGATGAATAAGGAAGCTGCTAAGTCTTGTTTAGGCTTATAATAATAGAATACTAATTGCTCATTTTATGACTAAAAAGTTCAGAGTATCAGTTATGGTAGTATACGCCCCTGTAGAACCAACTGACGGAGATACTAGTGATTCAGACGAATTTTATTTACAGTAACAGGAGCAAATAGAAAGGGTTCCAGGTAGAAGTACGATGTTATTACTGGGATATTTTAACGCCCAGGTCGATAGAAATAGGGATAGATGGTATCCTAGCCTAGGTAAATTTGGTGTAGGAAAAGAACACAGTAATGGATACAGACTTTTGCAATTTTGGTATAACAATCTAGTTATAACCAATACGGTGTTTGGTCATACACTGGCTCATAAGTTAACATGGTATTCACGTGATGGTCAAACAGCAAACCTTATTATGTTATAGTAAACCGAAGACTGGCAGGATCAATACAAGATACTAGGGTATATAGGAGTGCCGTTATTGATGTTAAAAGTAAAGATCACCATCTAGTAGTGTCAAGGGTTAATTTAAAGCTGAAATATCGGAAGGTTAACTACCTCCCGGGAAGCTATGATGTTGTTTGACTCCAGGATGAGAATTTGAGAGAACCTTTCCAGGAACAGTTGAATACTAAACTTGTGAGTTTAAAGTTTGATAATGTGGAAGCTCGTTTGATTAATTTTAGAAAAATAATTTGTGAAGTTGCTGAAGGTGTCTTAGGGAAGAAAGCTAGGAGTGCAGCTAAGAACATAAGTGAAAAAGCTTTATGGTTAATAGAAAGAAGAAGGAGCTTGTACAAGAGTTATCTGAGTGATAGATCATTTGAAAACAAAAGGAATGTAGAGAGAGTGGAGACAGCATTAAAATATGAACTAAGGAGGTGTGAAGTGGAGGCCATGGATAAAATTGCCGAGGATCTGGAAGATGCAGCTAGACTGAATAATAGTAAAATATTGTATTGGTGTGTTAACAAATTGAGAGGGAGTATTCAATCCGGGCTTGGCCCAGTTAAAGATAGGAATGGGGCCGCAATTAGCGATAAGGAAAAAAACTAAAGAAAGATGGGCCGAACATTTTGAGAATTTGCTTAACCGAGATAGAGTTGCAGGAAAAGATATAGAGGAAAATGAAAAAGTTTGTGATACCTTGGATGTGAAGGAAGATTTGTTTTGTGAGGAGCAATTACCGACAGTACTAAAAGGATTAAAAAATAATAAGGCTTCAGGTGCTGATAGTGTGGTAAATGAGTTTCTCAAATATGGTGGCTCTTAGGTTAGAATTAAGTTACTGAAGATTATGAATACGATTTCTGAAAAAGGGGAAGTACCTAACGATTTTAGGAAAATCTCTTTATAAGAAAGGTTATAAGAGTGAGTGTGGTATTTATCGAGGCTTTAGTCTGGTCCTCGTAGGTAGTAAATTACTTAGTAATATGATACTTTTTAGACTGAGAGATGCCGTAGACAAAGTTTTGAGAGAAGAACAGTGCGGTTTTAGAAAAGGGTTGCTGAAGAGTAAGCAGGGTTGTGTTCTATCCTCCTTTATATGGATTATTTTGATGGACTTTGTTTTAAGGAGCACAGGAAAGGTAATGGGAGACCACAGAATTAAATGGGGAGGGAAAAGTCTCCTGGACTTAGATTATGCTGATGATTTAAGCATCCTAGATGAAAGTTTGAGCAAAATGAATGTAGTTTAAGAGGTTTTGCAAGTTCAGGGTGCTAGAATTGGTTTGAAAATTAATGTTAAGAAGACTATGTCACTAAGGCTAGGAATAAGTGAAGATGAAGAGGTGACGTTGGGTAATGAAAAGATTGATCAGGTGGGCAGCTTCACTTACCTTGGTAGTATTATAAGTAAAGATGGTGGGAGCAGTGAAGTTGTTAAAAGTAGAATAGCCAAGGCTTATGGTGTTTTTTCACGGTTAAAAAAAGTTTGGAAGAATAGGAAGATATGTCTGCAAACCAAGATTAGATTTTTGGAAGCTACAGTGATGACAGTGGTCAAATATGGCTCTGAAGCATGGACGCTCCGAAAAGCGGATGAAGATTTGCTAGATGTTTTCCAGAGAAATTGCTTAACGATTGTTCTGGGTACCCGGTTGACTGACCATATTTCAAACAATAGGCTATACGAAAAATGTGGTTCAATACCACTCTCTAGGGCTATAATGAAAGAAAGGTTGAGGTGGCTAGGGCACGTTGTGCGGATGAAATTTAAAGGAAATGTGAACTTCGTGGGCGGGTGTAAAAAGGGAGGCTTTGAATAGATTGGGGTGGAGGAGGAGCGAGCGTAGCTGTGTTGGCCTCAGGCGGCTTGGTGCTTCGGTGAGTCGTTAGTAGTAGTAGTAGTATATAGTGGATAGGGGGTATTTTTATGATTGGCGGGGCGCAAGATAAGTTGAAATCCCAGTTGGTAAACCTAGTTAAAACCTAGTATTAAAAGCCTTATGATATGTTTGAAGATAGAAATTGAAGTGTAATAAATATTTGCCACACCAATAAATTAATCGTTAGGCTGTGTATGGAGCATGACTATAATCATACAGGGGAGAGGTGGTATTTTTATGACAGGAGGGGGCAATAGACAAGTGGATATTCCAAATTTTGAAGCCCTGAACCCTGAAGTTGGAAACAAAATTTTACAAGAAAGCTCATAAACTTTCAAAAACTAAAGTAAGAACAACATTTATAATGCAACAAGTTCAACCAACCTATTGTGAATTATTTTTTACTTTAATTTCCATCTTCTTTTTAATGCAAATCTTTGATTTCCCTATTGTCAGTGTAGTTAAAAATTCCATGATGCATTAAATTCTTTATGGCAATGAACACTAAGTAAAGAGTAACCCTTTTCAACATTAACTGTGATATTAACTTGTATTTTTTATGCAGAATTACCTATCCAGGGTTGAGATTTCATCTTTTTTGTTTTGTATTCCAGGTCAATTTTTTCCCATTTTGCCCAGTAGGATGCTGCTGTGCGAACGAGTTGTTTTGAAAAAATTTTCCTTCTTGAATCAAATGTATCAATTTCTATATCTCTCTAATAATATTTTATTTATAATTCACTGTTAAGTATAAGTAAAAGTTGGCTAAAGAAATGCTCAGAAAAACAGCTAAACGAAAATTTAAAAAAATGTAATCAGCTTGGTGAAAAACGTGGGAAGAAACCATGAAATGGTCTCCAAAATACCTCTTGGAAAGCCCCTCTTGTAGCAAAACCAGCTTTGCTCTTATATCTGAAGCATCCAAATTGTACACAATTTTTCTATTCTTTTACCCTAGGGACAAATACAGTAAAAAATATTAAATGTCAAAATATAATGTAAAAAAAACTTGAACATCATTTTGCCAAAATCGGAAACAAACCAGATAAAAATAATAGAGCGGCTACAGTTGATCAAGTAAACCTTTGCTAGTGCTTTTACGGTTGTGTTACTCCTTTTAGCAGCAATCTTTGGGTGCCATTTGAAAAGTGACCCCCATCACCTCTCCCTTAGATTTTAAAAAATATGCTTCCACTTCCCCCTACATTTTTGTGAATAGGGGTCCCTGGTTGCATCGTTCCATCGAGCTGTCTGAGACCAACACACCTGCAAACGCTTCTGCATCACCTTGATCTTCTAGGTCTTTGCTCTTTACAATAGTGGTACTGTTTACTCTTAACAGAGAGAGAGGTCACAGTAGGTTAAGTACGCCTATATATTTGCTAACGTTTTGTGGCTATATTTACTTTTATTAGCATCAAGTTTTGACTGCCAAATCTGGAGTTAAAGCTTAGCCCCAGAAATCATGGGTGAACAAAATGGCCAGAAATCATTTGTAATCGTGATTCCCAACCACTTGAGAGATTCAATGTGGCTTTATATTGATGAAATTTTATTATTCAAGTGTACAGTCTGTGAGTAAAATTTTGGCTTGTAACATAGGTATAATGAGAAAACCTGAGCATGTTTTCCTTCCATTTGTCCTATACTTTTTTATTTTCCCCTTTGTCTATCCATATAGATTGTGCTGTAGTAGCATTTGGCTTGGTACATTTGCTTCCAATGTCCAACCTATACGAGTTCTACAAAACTAAGCTGTTTATTTGTGGGTTGGCCTACATCCCTGGAATTTTGTATGGAATTTCTGTGAGCAAATAAGGATACTACCAGCTTGTGGAGTAGGAGAGTTTGTTTATTTTTAGGATTTTACAAATCTTTTTTTTAGGATTATTTTTTGTTATTTTATTATATAAAATAAAAGTTTATTTTTAGGATTTTACAAAGTTTATTATGAAAGACTTTACAAATCTTTCCTGTTTTGATATATTAGCAAATTTGATATCCCTGGTCTATGATTATGACACTCGACCTTTGCAGAGATTAATACTTCATTGGTTGTTTCGACCTGGTTGACGTTTTCTGTGCCTCTTAGGGTGATTAGAAGATGGAATCATCTTGATCAGTATATTAAAAATATTAGTGATATTTCTTTATTTAAGAGATCAATTAGAGAAATCCTGTTTAGTAAACACAAATTGTAGTTTTAGTTGTCTTTTTTTGTGGTGGAGGGGGTAAGTAAATAATTTTATAAACAAATATGACCTTTTGGGGTATGATCATAGTAGTACAGTTGAAATTGTTCAGTTGTAAGGTTTGTGGTGATGATTAGGAAGTGCGATTTGTATTAGTTGTTTTGCTATTTATTTTGTCTTGTATTATTTTAGCGTATTTTAGCCACACAACCCCACCCCCCTCGGGCAAGTTTTTCACTTCTCGGGGTGGTTGTTAATGCTTATGCTGTTGTTTGATAAATATCAAACAGAGATATAAATATCTCTCTCTCTAAAAATAGAACATATATAAAAAATTATATAACTGAGCAATAAACTATAAATAGATAAACAGTGAAAGAGGTGGAATCAATTTTCTTCCATATCAGAGGCAACGCTGTAGCGTTGCCTATAGTAAAGGCCATACGGCTCCAATGTTTTATTATTATTATTTATTTATTTATTCATTTTTTTCCCAGAGGCACTTCATATGGAAGGGGTCGTCGTAAAAACTTCAAAGGGGTTCATTCGACTTGAAATCGAGAGTTCTAGGACTCTTTGCAGTGGTCTAAAGTGATTAGCGGGCAACGAGCCCCCCACGCCCATCATTACCCCAAGCACATCCAATCAAAATTTTGAGATAGCCATTTTGTTCAGCGTAGTTGATTTCCGGTTAGAAAATATGTTTTTGAGGAGGAAACTCCCCCACAACCCTCAGGGCAAGGGTTTTAAGTTATGCCCTGGGGGCATATAAAGTTTTTATAGAAGGCGTTGTCGTAGAAACTTCAAAACATGCTTATTCGATTGGAAATTCAAGGGCTAGTACCCTTTTTAATAGTCTAAAGTGATTAGAGTGTAGCTAGCCCCCCCCACGCCCATCATTTCCCCAAATACATCCAATCAAAATTTTGAGATAGCCATTTTGTTCAGCATAAATGATTTCCTGATAGAAAATATGTTTTTGAGGAGGACACTCCCCCACAACCTTCAGGGCAAGGGTTTTAAGATATGACCTGGGGGCATATAAGGTTTTTATTGAAGGCGTTGTCGTAGAAACTTCAAAACAGGCTCATTCGATTGGAAATTAAAGAGCTAGTGCCCTTTTTAATAGTCGAAAGTGATTGGAGTGTAAATAGCCCCCCTCCCCCCCTCCCCACGCCCATCATTTCCCCAAACACATCCAATCAAAATTTTAAGATAGCCATTTTATTCGGCGCAGTTGATTTCCAGATAGAAAATATATATTTGAGGAGGATACTCCCCCACAACCCTCAGGGCAAGGGTTTTAAGTTATGCCCTGGGGGCATGAAAGGTTTTTGTAGAGGGCGTTGTCGTAGAAACTTCAAACAGGCTCATTCGATTGGAAATTAAAGGACTAGTGCCCTTTTTAATAGTCGAAAATGATTGGAGGGCAACTAGCCCCCCCTCCCCACGCCCATAATTCCCCAACACACATCCAATCAAAATTTTTAGATAGCTATTATGTTCAGCGTAGTTGATTTACAGACACAAAATATGTTTTTGAGGAGGACACTCCCCCACAACCCTTTGAGCGAGGGTGTTAAGTTATTGCCTGGGGACATATAAGGTTTTTATAGAAGGCGTTGTCATAGGAACTTCAAAACATGCTCATTCAACTGGAAATTAAAGGGCTAGTGCTCTTTTTATTACTCGAAAGTAATTGGAGTGTAACTGGCCCCCTCCCCCCCACGCCGATCATTTGCCCAAACACATTTAATCAACTTTTTGAGATAGCCATTTTGTTCAGCGTAGTTGATTTCCAGATAGAAAATATGTTTTTGAGGAGGACACTTCCCCACAACCTTCAGGGCAAGGGTTTTAAGATATGACCTAGGGGCATATAAGGTTTTTATAGAAGGCGTTGTCGTAGAAACTTCAAAAAAAGCTCATTCGATTAGAAATTCAAAGGGATACTGCCGTTTTTAATAGTCGAAAGTGATTAGAGGACAACTAGCCCCCCCCCCCACCCCGCCCATCATTCCCCCAAACACATCCAATCAAAATTTTGAGATAGCCATGTCGTTCAGCATAGTTGATTTCCAGAAATAAAATATATTTTTGAGAAGGGCAATCCCCCACAACCCTCAGGGCAAGGGTTTTAAGTTGTGCTCTGGGGGCATATAAGGTTTTTATAGAAAGCGGTGTCGTAGAAACTTCAAAAAAGGCTCATTCGATTGGAAATTCAAAGGGCTAGTGCCCTTTTTAATATTCAAAAGAGATTGGAGGGCGACAAACCCCCCTCTCACGCCCACATTGTCCCCAAACACATCCAATCAAAAGTTTAAGACAGCTATTTTATTGAACGTAATTTTAAGTTCTGAAAATTAGGTCTTGGAGGATTACCACTCCCCCACAGCCCTCGAGGCGCGGGTTGTAATTTCAGGATTCTCCAAATCCTTCCCATTATTTCTTATGGAAGGGATGCTCGTATAAACTTTGGAGAGGTCTCATTTGACTGAAAATTGAAAGTTCTTGTTCACTTTTTAAGATTCAAAAGAGATTGGAGGGTGATTACCCCTCCCTCCTCCACGCCCTAAATATATCAGATAAAAATTTTGAGATAAACTTTTGTTAAAATAGTTCAAAGTTCTGATAACAAAAACTCCGGTGTTGACACAGCCCACCAGGGCCCGGGGGTAGGCGTTGTAAGTTATGCCCTGGGGCATAACTTATGGGAAGGGGGTTTGTGTGGGAAGAACACATAGGAAATCTATTATAATTATCCAATTATAAGGTTAAAATACATACTCTGAGATCGATGTAGAATTGCTTTGGCACACAAAATCCTATTAAGGTCAATTCCAAACAGTCGTGATACCTTTGTGTCAGAAAATGAAATGGTCTAAACCCCCTTATTGGAGCTATTTTTTCAATCCATTCATTGTTGTCAATCGCTGTCCACAAGTTATGCAATCTTTCTATTGTTCATATATAAGGTTTTTATCAAAGAGGTAATCGTATAAACTTTGAAAAAAGCCTCATTTGATTTTAATTGAAATTTTTAGATTAGTTTTCTGAAGTCAATAATATTAAGACAGTAAGTACTCCCCCCCCATGCAATAAAAACTTGAAAATTTTTGCGGTCAAAAACGAAAAAAAATAAATTAAAAAAAAACTTTCAAAAAACGAATTTTTTATAATAAAAGTAAAGGCCATTTTAAATTTAGGCTCAGTAGATACAAAATACCTTTTAAAATTCAAACTCAAAACGACCAGACATTACCATTAAAGAATAAATGAAACCGAAAACGAACAAAAATTAGATATACAATCAAAGGAAAAAACATACAGCAAGAAATAATATAAATGAATAAATAGGTCTTAAAGCGAGCAATGCTTGGATTGAATATGAAAATAAAGCTTAAAACAAAAACAAAATATTTTGCTATTAAAGTATAAATGAAACTTAAAACGAACAGAAATTAAATAACAATCAATGCGAACAAACATACAATATTTATTAATGTAAATGAATAAATAAATCTTAAAACAAGTGAAACTTAAATTGAATATGCAAATCAAGTTTGAATCGAATAAAAATAACTACAAACAAGAGCTTGGGTATCGCCTCACTGCAGAAGCATAAAACCTACTGCGTCATTGGCGCTTTACTGAAAACGGATTATATTACAAATGTTTTCTTTTGTACTTAATATTGAAAATAAATATTAAAATTACAGTAAAATTTTGAACTGATGAGCTTTAAGCAATTAACATCATTATGCATCAAATATTTAGTTTAATTTGTTAGTTCTTTTCAAGATTAGTCAAGACAAAAATAGTTTCACTACAAACAAAATTTGGATACTGCCCCCTTCTTTAACTGTAAAAACCTAAAGCCTTCTGCGTCATTGGTACTTCACTGAAAATGAATTACTCGTATATTACATATTTATTATTTTCCAGTTCTTACAGCATTGAAAATGAAAATAAAATTACAGTGAAAAAAATATCTTGAACTGATGGATCTTTCAACAATTAATATCATTATATATCTAATATTCAATTTGATTTTGTTTATACTTTCCAAGACTGTTCAAGACTCATATAGTTTTGCCATTTTTTTTAACTCTGCCATTTTTTCTAACTAATCGTGTTGGTT
Source organism: Artemia sp. Qi Xiang Cuo (assembly GCF_049724085.1). Lineage (NCBI taxonomy): Eukaryota > Metazoa > Arthropoda > Branchiopoda > Anostraca > Artemiidae > Artemia > Artemia sp. Qi Xiang Cuo. The sequence continues at coordinate 43,236,077 of NC_142800.1, read as the reverse complement.
TGTTATGATAACATTCTATGGCTTCTAGGCATTTCTAATTGAGCGGAAAACTGCACCTCAAACTTTGTGGAACATGCATTTTCTTGCATGAAACACCAAAATATGATAAAATGTTAAATTTCAGAGAGTTCCACCACTCGCAAGCAGTGCCATTTGTATTTTTGAATCCGCATGGTCAATTTAAAGAGTGATTGGTAGGCTAATTCTCGTAGCAGTCTCATTCCTTCGTGGTATGATTTACACTTTTAACACCTGGCGTCCGGAATATCATATAATCTACCAAGCATACAACTACCCCAAATCAGTATGAATGAATAAATGAAACCCAAAACAAACCAATATTAAAATAAATGTTAGAGTAAAACTCAAAACGAGCATAAATTAATATGAGTAGGGTTCAAAACCCCTATGCTTTCTAAAATTCAGAATATAATTTGTATTTTACTGAAAATAAATTCAAATGAGTTTACTGAAAAAAAATGTGCATTGTCAATTTAATATACATATGCTGATATTTATTCCCTAAAATCTTAATTAATGAAAAAATTGTTTTCATTAAAGCGCCAATGACGCAGTAGGTTTTATGCTTCTGCAGTGAGGCGATACCCAAACTCTTGTTTGTAGTTATTTTTATTCGATTCAAACTTGATTTTCATTTTCAATTTAAGTTTCACTTGTTTTAAGACTTGTTTATTTATTTACATTAATATATATTTTATGTTTGTTCGCATTGATTTTTATTTAATTTCTGGTCTTGTGAGGTTTCATTTATGCTTTAACAGAAAAATGTTTTTGTTCGTTTGAAGCTTGATTTTCATATTCAATCTAATCATTACTTGCCTTAAGATCTATTTATTCATTTATACTACTACTTGTGGTATTTTTTTTTGATATGATTTTTAATTTAATTTCTGTTCATTTTGGGTTTCATTTATTCTTTAATAGTAATTTCTGGTCGTTTTGAGTTTTTAATTTTAAAAGGTATTTGTATCTGCTGAGCTTAAGTTTAAAATGGCCTTTACTTTTCTTTGAAAAACTTATTTTTCGGAAATTTTTTTTAATTAATTCAAAGAAAAGTTCAATAGTGTAGAGAGAAGAGGCAACCAAATGAAGAGAATCATGAAACCTCATCTGGATGTGATTAATTGGAAGAATGTTATCCACGTAGACTTGATACAAGACACTAGAATTCAATCAAAAATGATAGGTCACTCGGTATGTTAGACACACAAGCCCCCCCCCCTCATAGTCTCACGTCTTACCTTACATGATTTAGCTAATTTGAAAAGAAGTCCATTATCGATTTTAAGACAGAGGAAAGAATTACCAAGATGATTATTTAGGATATGAATAACAGACAAATTAGTACCATTGGAGACCAGAGAATAAAGAGGTTGACCGTGCACAGCAGAGTCAATAGCATTGGACAAATTAAGAGTGCATATATACTAGCCACCACCTCTTTTTAGAACTTGCTCTAAAAGAGAAGAAAGAACCATATGGGTATGCTGACGAATTAAACCCCTCTGGAACCCAATCTGATTGGTCCTAAAACTAATATCATAATTTAGGCAGTAAAAAATTTAGACACTCAACTCTACCTCATAGAACTGATAGACTATTTGAACTACCCTTAGTCCATGCCTATCAACCTTTGTTCTGACCTAGGATGGATGAGACTATCTATCAGCAAGTGAAATGACATCATTTTTATGCAATTCTGAAAAAAGGATTTTGCCAGCTTTGCCTCTCACTCAGACTATCTGTCTTGGCTTTTTTCCTTCTTTTTTTTCAATTAGTCATGGCTCTCAACTTTTTCATCACAGTCCACCTAGTTCATGTTAATTCAAGAAACTGTTATAGAGCTTTACAAGCAACAAGAAACGGGTCATTACCTTGCTTCAAAATATGGCTGACTGTACCACACAAGAAGCTAGCCAGAACTATCAAGCAACAAAGTGACATTTGAGAAAGCACCTGCAAATGGGACAACAGTGGGCTTCAAACACCAAGCATATGGTTTTGCTAGCATTTTTAAATCAGTGAACTTAGATTTCAACTGTAAAGGGGCTTTACGCACGGTATTAACAGACACAGGTATAACTTGACGCCAAGAAATACTCGAGTATGATATGAAAATATGTCTGTAGTGTTTTATACTTAGGGCTTCTTTCAGTATCACAAATTTGTCCCAAATTTGGTGCATCTCCTTCATCTCATATCTGTGGTCTGTGGTGCATCTCATGTCTTGAGGCAGAATTCAGCCCACTGTTCCGCCAATTTCAACTTGGGGTCAGTGTGCCAAATACGCTTACAAGCTCCGATTTTCACAGTTTCTCTGGGTAAAGATTAAAGATATGATTGTTTCATGGTAGCAAAAAAAAAAAAAAAAATCTGAGCATAAAATCAACTCAGCTCAGACTTAGCATCAAACAGGTAACTCCCAATTGAAGTGAATGATATGGCACACAATTCAGGCATAGTGACATAGCGAGGGATGAAATCTATATGATAATGTTTGCAAAATCCTAATTGCTTTGCTGAAACCATTTTTTACTTTGGTTCCTTGGGCATGTAAAATTTCACATGCAATTACTGCCTAAAAAAAAATTGGCAAGTGACGAGTATTATGGTTATGAGTATGCACATGAACAGAAGAAGTTTAAAAACAGGGCGTGCAGAATACTTGGTCTAAATTGGAAACACTACCAGGATTGTTGATATAAATATATTTGTGAGATTATTCACAGAATCCAGAAGAATAATTGGTTATAATAGAGTTACAATAAATTTCCCAAAAGTTAAAACTGTCTCCAAAAAGCAAAATTGGGCCCCATCTGGCAATTCTGATCCTGTTCTTCTCCTTGACCTTTATTACTTTTTGTGTTAATCTCTATTCTGGCAAGACCACTTAAATGCCTACACTTAACGCCCACAAAAATTAGGTTAGCAAATGAACTAGGAGAAAATGCAGTTTCATCGTATTTCAATTCCTACACGTCTCAATAGTTCTGATTGCTACAGGAATCTTAGGTCGTTTAATAGATGCATTTCTCCGAATATAAGAGATTTAGGATGAGTTGGTTACTCTTAAAACTAAATTTAAATTTATATATCAGTATATCATCGTCATTACTTGCTTCTCCTTGTGTGTAATTACAACAATTTTTGTACTATATTGATATTCATTGAAATTAGTTTTGTTTTTCTTGTTTTTTATTACGCTTGAAAAAGCTTTTTTTCTTTTTTAGGGTTATTTGGGACGTCAAGCCCTATATTCTTGCCGCACATGTTTAACCTCGTCACATGAAAGAGCTGGAATATGTTTAGCCTGCAGTCTTAACTGTCACGATGGCCATGAATTAGTTGAATTGTACACAAAGAGGAATTTCCGCTGTGACTGTGGAAACTCAAAGTTCCTGAATTTTACTTGTCAATTAATGCCAGTATGTATTTAAATCTTGTTTAAAGTCAGCGTGCATTCGTCGATAATGTTTGTCGTTAAAAACGAAATTCTCATACCTAACTCAATCCAGTTATACTATGTTGTTGAAGAAAAAGCACCCTCACTGTCCCTACTTATAGGGCATTACCTTAAGGCTAGGGCTGGTAGGCATTGCTCTAGCGTTGGGTTCATGCACCCTTCTAGGACAATAGTTCTGTACTAATTAATTTTGTGTGTATTTCTGTACAATTATCTAGTATGACAAATATATAAAGAAGCATTTTAAAAAAAACGTATAGCCTGTTTTAAAGGGGGTGAAGTTCGTTTTTTAAGATTCGAAGGGTTGTGGATCTGAGGCAATGTTTGGAATTCTTGTGAAAAATTTATCGTTTCTACTGATTTTTTTTCGAAAGATTCATTAAATGTAAACTCACTGTTATAAAGCCATGTAATAAAGCTGTTGTAGAGTCACTTGAAATACCGTTAACAGCTCACGATTTACTGTTGATAATGATTTTTTCAGTAGATAAATATATTTAAAATAATATATAGCTATTGTTCTTTCCAATTATGTAGGGAGCTAAAATAGCAGGCTTTTTTTTTTTTTTTTTTTTTTTTTTTTTTTTTTTTTTTTTTTTTTTTTGCTGCTTTGTATAGAGAGAGTTGTTGTAGAAACTTTAGAGGGGGCTCATTCTATACGAAATTGAAGTTTTAGTCCTCATTTTAACCAGTCCTGCTCTTCTGATCCTTCTAGCAGCCCCCCATCCCCCAAGAATCCGATCAAAATTTTGAGTTAGCCATTTTGTTCAAAATACTTAAAAAGTCCAGTAACCATGCATGCCTCCAAGATGGCATGACCTCTGATGCCCTTGGGACAAGGGCTCCAAGTTATGCAAGTTTCCGATTCTTTACACGTAGGTTTGTTGTTGGGAAAGGGGAGTATGTGTTTGAATTAAATCAAACCTTCCAGAGCTGTTAAGGGGATGTTCTATTAATATTTGTCTGTATTAAAGGTTGTAACATGATGGAGGCTCAGTCACATAGAAGCCCAAAAATGACTTAGATTTTAAGTCCAATTTTATTTGAATAATATTGCACGTATCTATCCATCCAAAGTTCTATAGTAGCCTATATTTATTATTAAATTTGTTGCAAAATTTTCTCCAAAACATAAGTAACAAGCCAAAATCTTGATTCTTAAGGAGAAAACCACTAAAAGCTTTGAAAATATTCATTTTGTTTTCAAGTAAAACGAGAAGAAACTAATTAAAAAATTCCAAGAAGTCTGTCAAAGAAAAGTAAAGAGTTGCATTTAGCCTTAGACGAGCAGAAATAAAGTCAAATACTAATCCAAGCGTAAGACGAACATACATCGCTATCAATAAATAAATGAAACCCAAAACGAACAGATGTGAGTAGGCTAGCGCCTCCTATTATAGGCAGCGCAATAGCGCTGCCTAAGTAAAGAACGATGTTGGCATAATGTATTTTTTTTTTCTTTTTTTTTCATACCCGGGCACTTCTTATCGAAGGAGTAGTCGTAGAAACTTCGAAAAGGGCTCATTCGATTGGAAATCGGAATGGTTAGTGCGCTTTTTAATAGTAGAAATCGTTATGAGGGTATCTGGCCCCCCCCCCACTCCCATCATTCCCCCAAATACATCTAAAACAAATTTGAAAATTACCATTTTGTTCAGGGTAGTTGATTTCCAGATAGAAAATATGTTTTTGAGGAGGACACTCCCCCACAACCCTCGGGGCAAGGGTTTTAAGTTATGCCCTGAGGGCATATAAGAACGATGTTGGCACAATGTATTATTTATTATTTTTTTTCCTTTAGAGAAGGGCACTTCGTATCGAAGAAGTTCTCGTGGAAACTTTGAAAAGAGGTCATTCAATTGGAAATTGGAGTGGATTGTGCCCTTTTTAATAATCGACAGTGACTGTAAGGCAACTAACACCCCTTTCACGCCAACCATTTTCCCAAACACATCCAATCAAAATCTTGAGATAACCATTTTGTTCAGCGCAGTTTATTTTCAGATAGAAATTATGTTTTTTAGGAGGACACTCCCCCACAACCTTAAGGGCAAGGGTTGTAAGTCATGCCCTGGGGGCATATAAGGTTTTTATAGAAGGTGTTGTCGTAGAAACTTCAAATAACGCTCATTTAATTGGAAATTCAAAGGGCTAGTGCTCTTTTTAACAGTCAAAAGTGATTGGAGGGCAACTCTCACGACCACCATTTCCCCAAACACATCCAATCAAAATTTTGAGATAGCCATTTTATTCAACGTGGTTTTAAGTACTGAAAATTAGGTCTTTGAGGATGACAACCCCCTCACAGCCCTCAGGGCAAGGGTTTAAGTTATTCCCCGGGGGCATATAAGGTTTTTATAGAACTTGTTGTCGTAGAAACTTCAAAATGGGCTCATTCGATTAGAAATCGAAATGGCTAGTGCCCTTTTTAATAGTCGAAAGTAACTGAAAGGCAACTAACAGCCCTTCCACGCCCACCATTTCCCCAAACACTTCCAATCAAAATTTTGAGATAGCCATTTTGTTCCACGTAGTTTAAAGTTCAGAAACTTATACCTTTGAGCAGGACACTCCCCCACAGTTTTCAGGGCAAGGGTTATGTTATGCCCTGGGGGCATATAAGGTTTTTATTGAAATCTTTGTCGTAGAAACTTGAAAAAGGGTTCATTCGATTGGGAACTCAAAGGACTAGTGACCTTTTTAATAGTTGAAAGTGATTTGAGGGCAACTAACCCCCCTCTCACGTCCACCTTTTCCCCAAACACATCCAATCAAAATTTTTAGATTCCCATTTTATTTTACGTAGTTGAAAGTTTTGGAAATTAGGTCTTTAAGGATGACAACCCATCCCCCCCACAACCCTCTGGGTAAGGGTTTTAAGTTATGACCTATGAGTCTGTAAGTTTTTTATATAAAGCGATTAATTAAAAACATCAAAAAGGGCTCATTAAATTGTAGATTGTAATGGCCAGTGCCCTGTTCATAGTCGACAGTGATTGAAGGGCAACTAACCCCTCTCTCACGCCCACTATTTCCCCAAACACATCCAATCAAAATCAAGTGCAAATTTTGTTCTGGCCTTGGAAAGGCGTAGGGGTTTTGCGCCCAACTTATGTTAATTTCTGCTCGTTTTGAGTTTGACTCGGTTGTTTATTGTAATTTCTGTTTGTTTTGGGTTTCATTTATTTATCGATGCTGATTTGTGGTAGTCCATTGTTTGGTAGATTATTTGATTTTATTTTTGCTCATGTTTTGTTTAATGGAGTTCTTTACTTTTCTTTGAAATACTTATTTTGTGGAAAAAGTTTTTTAATTAATTTCTGTTCTTTTTATATTGACATAGTCTTTTCAAGGAAAAAGAAAACAATACTTTAAATCTTTTCGTTTTTTAAGGCTTTATAGTTTGGCCTGCTATTTGTATGCTGGAGAAAAATTTTCAGCAATTTTTAACAACATACACCCTTTTAAAAATCTAGACACAAATAGTACTGTTTAATTTAGTTTCATGCCTCCTCTAGTTGACTTGAAATGGAAAACTTGATATCATTCGAAAAAAAAAATCTGTTTACTTTCTTTGATAGCTTGGATACACTTACGCTATTTTGATTTGGTTAAATTTTAAGAACAGAAATGGGAGGGTGGGAGTGGAAGGGGGATTAGTTGCCCTCAAATCACTTTCGACTATTAAAAAGGGCATCAGCCCTTTCCATTTTCAACCAAATGAGCCCTTTTCGAAGTTCCCACGACAACTCCTTCGAGACGAAATGCCCTGGTCTAAACAACAACAACATCAAAAAATAATACATTATACCCACTTCGATCTTTACTATAAAATGTCAAGCCTTCCAATCACTTTCGACTATTAAAAAGGGCACTAGGCCTTTCAATTTCCAATCGAATGAGCCCTTTTGGAAACGACAACGCTTTCTATAAACACCTCATATGCCCCCAGGGCATAAATTACAGCCCTTACCCTAAGGTCTGTTAGGCTGGTTGTCATCCTCTAAGACCAAATTTCCAGAACTTTCAACTACGTTAAACAACATGGCTTTCTCAAAATTTGATTGCATGTGTTTGGGGAAATGGTGGGCGTGAGAGGGGTGTTAGTCCCCTTCCAATCACTTTCGATTATTATAAAGGGCACAAGCCACTCCAATTTCCAATTGAATGACCGCTTTTTGAAGTTTCTACGACAACTTCTTCGATACGAAGTGCCCTGCTCTAAAGGAAAAAAGTTAATAAACAATGCATTGTGCCAACATCATCCTTATATGCCCCCAGGGCGTAACTTAAAACCCTTGCCCTGAGGGTTGTGTGGGAATATCCTCCTCTTTACTTAGTCCCCGTTTCTTGTCTCGTTCTCGAGTGTCCCCGGTTTTTACTTAGACAGTGCGATCGTGCTGCCTATGATTTCTACAACAACTTTCTATATAAACCTTATATGCCTCAGGGCATAACTTATAACCCTTGCACTGAGGGCTCTGAGGGGGTTATCATCCTAAAAGACCTAATCTCCAGAACGTTCAACTACGTTGAACAAAATGGATATCTCAAAATTTTGATTGGATGTGTTTTGGAAAATGGTGGGCGTGAGAGGGGCGTTAGTCGCTACCCAATCACTTTCAACTATTAAAAAAGGTACTAGCCCTTTCAATTTCCAATTGAATGAGCCCTTTTGAAGTTTCTAAGACAACGCTTTCAATAAAAACTTTATATGCCCCAGGGCATAACTTACAACCCTTGCACTGAGGGCTGAGGGGGGAGGGGTTGTCATCCTTAAAGACCTAATTTCCAAAATTTTCAACTAAGTTGAATAAAATGGCTATCCAAACATTTTGATTGGATGTGTTTGGGGAAAAGGTGGGCGTGAGAGGGGGGTTAGTTGCCCTCAAATCACTTTCGGATATTAAAAAGGGTACTAGCTCTTTGAATTTCAATCGAATGAACCCCTACTCAAGTTTCTATAGCAAATACTTTAGTAATAACATTATCTGCCCCCAGGGCATAACTTCTAATCCTTTGCCTGAGGGTTTTGGGGGGATGTCGTCCTAGAAAATATGGTTTCTATCGGGAAATCAACTACGCTGAACGAAATGGCTATCTCAAAATTTTTATTGGATGTGTTTGGGGGAATAATGGGCGTGGGGGGGCTAGTTGCCCTCTAATCACTTTTGACTATTAAAAAGGGCACTAGCTCTTTGAATTTCCAATCGAATGAGCTTTTTTTAAAGTTTCTACGACAACGCCTTCTTTAAAAACCTTATATGCCCCCAGGGCATAACTTAAAACCCTTGCCCTGAGGGCTGTGGGGGAGTGTCCTCCTCAAAAACAGATTTTCTATCTGGAAATCAACTACGCTGAACAAAATGGCTATGTAAAAATTTTTTTTTGATGTGTTTGGGGGAATAATGGGCGTGGGGGGGCTAGTTGCCCTCTAATCACTTTCGACTATTAAAAAGGGCACTAGCTCTTTGAATTTCCAATCGAATGAGCTTTTTTTAAAGTTTCTACGACAATGCCTTCTTTAAAAACATTATATGCCCCCAGGGCATAACTGAAAACCCTTTGTTTGGGGGGATGATGGGCGTGGGGGGGGGGCTTGTTGCCCTCCAATCACTTTCGACTATTAAAAAGGTTACTAGCCCTTCGAATTTACAATCAAATGAGCCTCTTTTGAAGTTTCTACGACAGCGCCTTCTATAAAAAAACTTATTTGCCCCCAGTCACTTTCGACTATTGAAAAGGGCACTAGCCCTTTGAATTTCCAATCGAATGAGCCTTTTTTGAAGTTTCTACGACAACGCCTTCTATAAAAACCTTATATGCCCCCAGGGCATAACTTAAAACCCTTGCCCTGAGGGTTTGGGGGGAGTGTACTCCTCAAAAACATATTTTTTATCTGGAAATTAACTACGCTGAACAAAATGGCTCTCTCAAAACTTTGATTGGATGTATTTGGGGGAATGATGGTCGTGGGGGGGGGGGCTAGTTGCCCTCCAATCACCTTCGACTATTAAAAAGGGCACTAGAACTCTCAATTTCCAATCGAATGAGCCCCTTTCGAAGTTTCTACGACGAGTCCTTCCATACTAAGTGCCCAGCTCTAAAGAAAAAAAAAATAGTACATTGTGCCAACATCGTTCTTATATGCCCTTAGGGCATAACTTAAAACCCTTGCCCCGAGGGTTTTGGGGGAGTGTCCTCCTCAAAAACATATTTCATATTTTCTATCTGGAAATCAACTACGCTGAACAAAATGGCTATCTCAAAATTTTGATTGGGTGTGTTTGGGGAAATTATGGGCGTGGGGGGTGGGGGGTGGGGATAGTTGCCCTCCAATCACTTTCGACTATTAAAAAGGGCACTAGCCCTTTGAATTTCCAATCGAATGAGCCTTTTTAAAGTTTCTGCGACAACGCCTTCTATAAAAACCTTATATGCCCCCAGGGCATAACTGAAAACCCTTGTCCCGAGGGTTGTGGGGGAGTGTCCTCCTCAAAACATATTTTCTATGTGGAAATCAACCGCTGAACAAAATAGCTATCTCAAAATTTTGATTGGATGTGTTTGGGGGAATGATGGGCGTGGGTGGGGGGGGGGGAACTAGTTGCCCCCCAATCACTTTTGACTATTAAAAAGGGTACCAGCCCTTCGAATTTCCAATCGAATGAGCCTGTTTTGAAGTTTCTAACTTAACCCTTGGCATAACTTAAAACCAGGGCATAACTTAAAACCCTTGCCCTGAGGGATTTGGGGGAGTGTCCTCCTCAAAAACATATTTTCTATCTGGAAATCAACTACGCTGAACAAAATGGCTATCTCAAAATTTTGATTGGATGTGTTTGGAGGGAGTATGGGCGTGGGGGGGGCGCTAGTTGCCCTCCAGTCACTTTCGACTATTAAAAAGGGCTCTAGAACTCTCAATTTCCAATCAAATGAGCCCCTTTTGAAGTTTTTTACGACGACCCCTTCCATATGAAGTACCCTGCTCTAAAGGAAAAAAAATAATACATAGAACATTGTCCCAACATCGTTCTTATATGCCCTCAGGGCTTAACTTACAACACTTGCCCTGAGGGCTGTGGGGGAGTGTCCTCTAAAATATAATTTCTATCTGGAAATCAACTACGCTTAACAAATTGGCTATCTCAAAATTTTGATTGGGTGTGTTTCGGGAAATGCTGGGCGTGGAAGGGGTGTTAGTCGCCTTCCAATCACTTTCGACTATTAAAAAGGACACTAGCCACTCCAATTTCCAGTCGAATGAGCCCTTTTCGAAGTTTCTACGACAACTTCTTTGATACGAAGTGCCTGACTGAAGAAGAAGAAAAAAAAAACATTGTGCCAACACCGTTCTTTACTTAGGCAGCGCTATTGCGCTGCCTATGAAAGATCGATGTGTGTATAATGTATTATTTTTTTGTTGTTGTTGTTTAGACCAGGGCACTTCATATCGAGGGAGTTGTCGTGGGAACTTCGAAATGGGCTCATTCGACTGAAAATAGAAAGGGCTGATGCCCTTTTTAATAGTCGAAAGTGATTGAAGGGCAACTAATCCCCTTCCCTCGCCTACCCTCCCATTTGCCCATTATCTTTAAAAACTAAATGTTGCCTTAAGATTAAATCAAAATGCACTGTGTTAATGCTAATTCCCGATAAGCCATCTCAGCAGTATCCCAAGAACGACTGAGGGTATTATCTTCAGACTTTCGGGGCTGCTTCTGCTCTTAAAATTTAACCAAATCAAAATAGCAGAAGTTTATATAATCTATCAAAGAAAGTAAACAGATTTTTTTGCGAATGGTATCAAGTTTTCCATTTCAGGTCAACTAGAGGAGGTATGAAACTAAATTAAACACTACTATTTTTGTCCAGATTTTTAAAAGGGTGCATATTATTAAAAATTCCTGAAAATTTTTCTCCAGTATATAAATAGCAGGCCAAACTATAAAGTCTTAAAAAAAAAGATTTAAAGCATTATTTTCTTTTTCCCTGAAATGACTGTCAATATAAAACGAATAGAAATAAATTAAAAAAAACTTTTTCCACAAAATAAGTTTTTCAAAGGAAATTAAAGAACTCCATTAAACAAAAAATAAGCAAAAATAAAATCAAATAATCTACCAAGCGTGAAACTACCACAAATCAGCATCAATAAATAAATGAAACCCAAAACGAACAGAAATTACAATATATAACCGAGTCAAACTCAAAACAAACAGAACTTAACATAAGTTGGGCTCAAAACCCCTATGCCTTCCCAAGGCCAGAACAAAACTTGCACTTTACTGAAAAAAAAAAATGCAAATGAATGAGCATTGTCAGTTTAATATACATATACTGATATTTAGTAATCAAAATGTTAATATTATTTCATTTATTAAAGTTATAAAAGTAAAAACATTTATATATTTTTCAGTAAAGTGCAAATTTTGTTTTGGCCTTGGGAAGGCATAGGGCTTTTGAGCCCAACTTATGTTAATTTCTGCTCGTTTTGAGTTTGACTCGGTTATATATTGTAATTTCTGTTCGTTTTTGGTTTCTTTTATTTATTGATGCTGATTTGTGGTTGTTTCACGCTTGGTAGATTATTTGTTTTTATTTTTGCTCATTTTTGTTTAATGGAGTTCTCTACTTTTCTTTAAAAAACTTATTTTTTGGAAAAAGTTTTTTTAATTAATTTCATAAAAAAAGGCTGTTGTCTTGAGAAATTTTTAATTTTAGCAATATACCTAGTTTTTAGTAAAGCGCAAATGATTTTCTAGCCATTGGGGGTTTGTGGGGCTGCAACACCAACCTCATTTGTGGTAATTTGCGCTCGCTCCAAGTTTGGCTTCATTGCATGTTGTGTTCATTGCTTCATTCAAAGTAATTTTTGCTCGTTTAAAGTTTTAAATTTGTGCCTTAATTCTCGTTGGAAAAAAATTGTTGGCCTTTATTTAAAGAAACAAGATTTTGAGAAGATGAACTCACCACACTTTTCTGAAATCAAGGTAAAACATGGATTTTCGGTCTGAATGATCGAAGGGCATGAAGTGGAACCTTCCCCCACACTCCTCACTCCCCTGTTTTACTTTTTCCTTCTGTTTTCACCAAACATGGCTTTTAAGTTGTTTTTTTTTTTTTACCTTGCTAATTTAAATATGAAACCAATTGAGCAATATCGACGTCCAATAAATCTAAACACATAAAGTTAATATTTAACAAATGGTGACCTTGCCACACATTGTTGAAATTATTATTATGTAATTCTTTTCAGTTTTCTTTATTGGAGGGGTGTTAATTTCACCTTAGTTGATATTTAACGATTTTTCTGCTCGGGGATTAAAAATCTAAATCTAATATTGCAATAACAAAACTTCAAAGTAGAAATGTATTAATCTCTGTTTCTCAGATGGTGGACTTCTTGCGCCTTGATTAAGGTACGTATATTGCCATCTGTATTGTTTGAAGGCCGAAATTGGGGCACTTGGGCCTGCTCGACCTCCAGCACTTTCTCTCCTCCCGTATTTTAATAAAATCTTGTGCCTCTTTTGAATCATTATTGTTCGGGGACTATTTATGGAATGATCCTGAATGGTTAGATGTTTGTTAAAAATCAATAGAATTGCAGTGCGAGGGTCCTAAATCATTACAAATTATCTTTTATAATCCTCGGAGTAACTTTGATTAGAAATTTTAAGTTTTAGTGCTCTTTTTAAGAGTCAAAATTGATCGTAGGGCAACCAGGAGGGGATCCAACGCCCTTTTTTCCCAAAAACATTCGATTAATATTTTGAGTTAGCAATTTTATTCAAAATAATCCAATAGTCAAATGACTATACCTCCTGGGTGAATATACCTCCCCCCCCTCCACATCCGCCAGGGAAAAGGCTTGAGGTTCTGAAAGTTGCGCATTGTTAACGTATAAGGCTTTTGGAAAATTGGGGCATATTTGATCCTGGGTCTCCTTATAAGCTTGGTGTATTAACGTAAAGTTTTGAGGAAATGTTGGTTGGGTTGGGATGCCGAAAACAATTAAAACCCATTATATGCATGATGGTTGTCAAAAGGGCGTATGATCAGTTTAAAGGAATGACTGGTGGTATTAAGATTAAGCTCCTAGGGTATTTCCGTTCCCTAACTCATAGTGTATTTCCATCTTTTGAATTCCAAGTTGGAGTATATTTGAGGGAGGGAGTGGGTTTGACAGTTAGTAAAGTATATAGGAAGGGTTGAGGATCGAATTCATGATAGGTTCCTCCAGCCAATAGTTAGTTGTTGTTTTTTCGTTGGGTAAGGGGGTATGGCCATTTGAGGCCTGAGCCTTGACATAGAGATTTTGTGGGCCCGCCCACCACAAATTCCAATTAGAATTACATGTAAATAACCGCTAAGGATTTAAGAATATCTTATTTGCATCGCCTTTTTTCCCTTCTTGACAATACCTTTCATTTGCATAAAAAAGGATAATGTCTTGATGAATTGTTAATTTAAGCCATAAAACTAGCTTTTAGCAAAACACAAATGATAATCTAGCCTTTGGGGGTTTAAAGGGCTGCAACACACGCCCTGTATGTGGTAATTTGCCCTTGCTTTGAGTTTGGCTTCATTGTTCATTGTAAGTTTTGTTTTTTATAGCTCTCATTGCTTCATTCAGTGTCGCAGAGACTAGCCTACTCTCACTTGCACTCCAAATGTGTTAATTTTTCAAAAGAAAATATATTGGCTTCGTACCAATATTCTGTGCGAGTCATTGCATGGGATAGTTGAATCTTTCCCGTTGATTTTTAATTTATGGATACTGTGAATTTAGTTTTGGGATTCCATTGGATTGATTGGCCCACGCTGATACTGGTTGACCTATTTTGTGTATATACGTTTTATAGTTAGTTCATCTCGGTAGTTCGCTAGACATCTTAGACTTTAGGAAAGTTAAAACAAGTTTACCGTTTTGGATGTGACACCTTGGTCAATAAAGGTGAGTTGTATTTTCGACGCTCGCTCTCCTGACCCGGTTAGGTTTGAGAAAGGCAACCAAACATTGTTGAAAAAAGGCATGCAAATATCTTCAGTTTTCAAAATTGGAGGGCCATTAGTAGGGGCATTAATTCAGCCGAAATTGATATTTAGCAATTTTTCTGCGCGTTGATTACAAATCTAAGGCTAATATTACAATAAGAAAGCTCAAAGTAGAAATACATTAATTCCTATTTTCAGATGGTGCACTTTTTGTGCCTTGATTAATATGGAAATATTGCGATATGTATGGCTGGAAGGCCTTAATTGGGGCCCTTGTTCCTGTTCGCCCTCCAATTCCCTCTCTCCTTCCCAATTTTGCTTTTATCTAGTGCCTGTTTTGGCTCATTACCGTTCAGAGACTAGCTATAGAATGGTCCTAAATGGTTAAATCTTCATTAAAAATCTCTAGGATTGCAGTTTGACTATCCTAAATCAAAACAAACTATTTGTTATGTCTATCTATATGTATAAAGTTTCCAATAGTAAAAAGTCATCAGGCTTCAATGTATTATGATTTATTTTATTTTTCAAGCGACTCTTCATTTGGATTTTTCCCCAAATGCATCCACTCAAAACTTTGAGATAGCCATTTGTTCAAAGTAGTCCAAAGGTCAAATAAGTCTACCTCTTGGGGGGTGACCCTCCACAGCCCTTGTGGTAAGGGCTGCAAGCTCTGCAAGTTGCCCATTGTTGACATATAAGATTATTTATTGCGAAAAGGGGGCATGTTTGATGCTTGGTCTCCAAAATGGCTTTGGTTAAGGTGAAGCTTTGAAGAAATATTGGGAGGGATGCTGAAAACAATAAAACACACTTTGTGCATGATGGTAGTCGAAAGGGCGTATTAGTAATTTCTAAGGAACGGCTGAGGGTATCAAGTTGAAACCCTTAGAGCATATGTTGACAAAAGTATCGTCCTTATGAAATTAAATAAAAAAACAAGTTTTTTTTTACTGAAAGTAAGGAGCAGCATTAAAACTTAAAAGGAACAGCAATTATTCCGTATATGAAAAGGGCTGTCCCCTCCTTAACGCCTTGATCTTTACGCTGAAGTTTTTTATTGTTTTAAAAAGTAGAGTGGTGAAAAAGAGTCAAACTTTAGTGTAAAGAGCGAGGCTTTGATGAAGGGACAGCCCCTTTCATATACGAAATAATTGCTGTTCATTTTAAGTTTTAATGTCGCTCCTTACTTTAAGTTAAACAAAAACTTGTTTTGTATTTAGTTTCTGAATGTTTTTCAACTAATGCAGGTTCGATTTTGGTTCACCGTGCATCAACAATTAAAACACAATTTGTATATTAATTTTGGCAGATTTATTCTGAATATGAAGGGTTGCCCCCCCCCTCATTTTCCTGTTTCTTAAACTTAAGCTATTGGCACTTTTAAAAAAGCTTGCTATACTAATTACACGGCCCCTGAGTTTCAGTTATAGAAAACAGTCAAACTTTAGCGTAAAGAGTAAGATTATGAAGTGAGGACATCTCTTCATATATGACATAATTTATGTTCGTTTTTCAAATAATGCCGGTAAATATGGCTCACCCTCTATGAAATATACCCCTCCCCCTCACGGAAAACTCCTCCGTGGAAATTTAATCCAACGTAAAGTGCACCCCCCCCCCCGTCGAATTCCCTTTAGACAGTTCCTTCCTCGCTGAGGATCCCCCCCCCTCTGCAAAATTGCTTGTGGACGATTCACTCTGAAAAATTATCATTAGCATTTTTCATTGGAATAAGACTTTATCTTTAATTGGTTTCTCGATCACTCCAGAAATACCCCCTTCCGTGGGAAAAAATTTTCAGAAAATAAAACGTGAGGAAAAAAAAACCCCGGATAATTCCCCCGGAACGCCTTCATATAAGAAATTTGGCAAAGAAAATGTAAGACAATTAAAAAGAATTTCGCACAGTAATTCTGTCAAGACACCCCAGTGTAACATTTCCTCTAGAATATTCAATCATCAGAAATTTCCCTCGCAAAGAAAGATTCTCGCCTTAGAAATCCACCCCGAGCCCCCCCCCCCCCAAAAAAAAATGGCTGTATTCTTCCCAATAACAAATACTCGTATATGTAAAGAAAGCGGGCATAGTTCACAACTTGCAGCCCTTCCCCCGGGGACTGTGGCGGGTCATTCTACACCTAAAGACATAGCTATTAGAATTTTCGACTATGCTGAACAAAATGGCGATCTCAAAATTTTGATCCGGTCACTTTGAGAAACATATGAGTGTGGGAAGGGGCCTAGGGCCCTTCAATATTCTGGGGCACTTAAAAAGGGCCCTAGAAAATTTTATTTCCTTTCGAATGAGCCGTCTCGCAATGTTTTAGGACCACTGGGGCGATACGATCACACCTTGGGGAAAAAACGAACAAATAAACACGCAGCCGTTATATTTCTTCTGGCAGGAAAAAAAATCCACATTTTCGCATATAGGAGCTTTAAATCTCTACATTAGGGTTATCTGATACGCTCAATCTGATGGTGCGATTTTCATTAAGGTTCTAGGTACTCTTTTACTAAACGGACTTTTTTATATACGGCAGTGCATACCAGTCACGAAATAGACCGAGACGCGTGATGAAAAACAAGGTTTACGCTGCCTTAAGGGGTATAAATAAAGGTAAGAAGTGTATTTAAATTGTTGTTTTTTGGGTTTAGGGGGGGGGGGGGTGAGGAAAGGTACCTAGGTTATGTTGCGTATTTAATATATGGCATGCTTTGCCCCCCCACCCTTCCCCCCCCCTAATCTGCAAATATATAGCCCAAATTCGTTTCGAAACTATTATATATTCATCCTATTTTATTTTATTTCATTAGTATTAACCAAACTAGCACTATATAAAAGAGTCCGTTTAGTAAAAGAGTACCAGATTCTGTGACTTTTGGGGGGGTGTTTCCCCCTTTTATGAAAATAAGACAATTATTCTGAGGCTCGTAACTTTTGATGGGTAACACTAAACTTGATGAAATTTATATATTTGAAATCAGCATAAAAATCCAATTGTTTTGATGTATCTATCGGTATCAAAATTGGTATCCATTTTTTAGAGTTTCGGTTACTATTGAGCCGACTTGCTCCTGACTTAGCTCCTTGCTCCATATATATATATATATATATATATATATATATATATATATATAAATATATATATATATATATATATATATATATATATATATATATATATATATACATATATATATATATATATATATATATATATATATATATATATATATATATATATATATATATATATATATATATATATATATATATATATATATATATATATATATATATATATATATATATATATATATATATATTGAAAAATGGTTACATGGGATTCTTTGGCACGAATAGGACTATCTAGTAAGTAAAAAGTTATAGAAAATTCGTAAAGAGAATTAATCTAGAAAGCAAAATAATGTGAATGACAGCATATTTTTGAGCACATTTCATTAGTGTAAAATATGTTCTTCTCCGCCACCCTCCACCGCAGGAGTAGTTGTATCGTGTTTAGTATCAATGACGCATGCAAAATTGCAAAATACGAAAATTGACTCTGAAAAACTAAAATAAAAGCATAGACAGAAGGTGCACCTTTCTGCATACTTCCCCAGATTCCTCTAGGTTCCCTTTAGCCAGGGTGTGGCACCCACTATTCTGAGTCGACTCATGCTGAGCTTACAGAGTCATGCTACTGACCCCCGTTCAATCCAAGTAACTAGCTGCGCCAGGATTTGAAACCCTGTCCTGGCGGACAGAAAGTTTTCAATCTAGCGCAACTAGCCACTCGGCTAGGACGGCTCTCTTGGAATCATGTCATATGCTACTATAGATGACATTACAATGGGAACGTGTTATTTTAGCATCTATAAAGAATAAATAGGAATGAGGAATGGTCTGTCAATGATAGAGGGTTGGGGAGGGGGGCTTGGGGTTTTTATCATTAATTTTGAGTTATTGAGGAGACATAGACCTATCAGGCTGCAAGTGTCGTTTTTATTAAATATAAAAAGCGTAATATTTAAAAAATAAAAAATCCTCATGAAAAATAAAACATTTAATAAATAAAATAATTAAATACGGATAAATAATTTACTAATACAATCATTTGATATACATGAATCATTACGGCGACAAAAGTTTAAACGTATGTCGAAGTGTGGTTATTAAGTCATACATATTATTCTTTTAAACGTAATAATTTTTAATGCAGAGAAGTACGTCTACTCATTAATTCAGTTAATTTTTAAATAGGTATGCTATGTATAATATTAATCTTGTCATAACTACGCTTATATCCTTACAGCACTTGCGTACTGCCAAAAATACCGATTTTTAAACGATAGCGATTTTTCTTCGATAATCATTGTAAATGCACCTTTTCTTATTATACTAAAAATATCATACGTATCGAATGTTCTATTATTGGCCTTACTAATGAAGAAGCAAGCCCAATATTTATAATTGAAATAACTTACTCTTGATGCTACTCCCTTTCTCCTACTCTCTCCTACCAAACATGTATGAAGAAAGGGGGGAGTTGACCAGGGAAATTTTTCAATTTGTTGGGCAATTTCTCATATTTTTCTATATTTCTTATTTTTTCCTTTTTCATGAATGCCTCCTCTCCAAAATAAATTTTAGCAAATGTGAGTGACTTCAATCCCATTGAAAAATAGTATTATTAGTTAGACAGAGAATTATATCCACTTCAAGCAAAAATATAAATGCTTCAGATCTTAAGGCATAATAACCTCGCCAAGGAACGTAAGCTTTTATTAAAGGGGGGGGCACCTACGCAAAAGGGGGGGGGTCTACATTTTCTTGTGTTTTTGTATATTGCCCCAATTTTGGTGCCTTTTTCAAAATTTCTTCCCAAATGCCCCCTCCCCCCAATAAAAATACATGAGTGTCTTGAGATGTATGTGTGTGTGGGGGGGGGAGGACTTGTCAAAAAGACACGTTGCTGGAAAATCATTATCAAATGTAAAAAAAAAAAAAATTGTAAGATTTTTTGGGGAAGCTTGTTTAGGCCCCTCCCTCTCCCTCACATGATAGTGAAATCACAAATTTGGGATAATGAAATTACTGGGAGGCATCTCCATTTCCAGTTTTCATTTTTTTTATTAATTAAAAAAAAATTCCCTCGAAACAAGCTTTTCAAAGAAAAGTAAAGAACTATATTAAACCAAAAATGATCAAAAATACAATCAAATAATCTACAAAGCGGAAAACTACCACAAATCATTATCAATAAATAAAAGAAACCCAAAACGAACAGGAATTAAAAAAATAACCGTGTCAAACTCAAAACGAGCAGATTTTGACTCACAGGACTCACAACCTCTATTGCTTCTCAAGGAAAGTTCATAATTTGCACTTTACTGAAAAAAATACAAATGAATGTGCATTTTCAGTTGAATATACATATGCTGATATTTGTTCCTTAAAATCTTAATAATTTTTTATTTACTAAAGTAATAAAAGTGAAAAAATTCAGAAAAAAATTCAGTAAAGTGAAATTATTTTCTTTCCTTGAGAAGGCATAGGGGTTGTGAGCCTACTCATGCTAACTTCTCCTCGTTTTGAGTTTGACTCGGTTATTTATTGTAATTTCTGTTCGTTTTGGGTTTCATTTATTTGGTGATGCTGATTTGTGGAAGTTTTCTGCTTGGTAGAATATTTGATTCTATTTTTGCTCAGTTTTGGTTTAATGGAGTTCTTTACTTTTCTTTGAAAAACTTATTTTATGGAAAAAGGTTTTTTAATTAATCTCTTATAAGGACCAGAACGTCCTTTGCACTTTACTGAAGACATAATACACTTTAAACATTTTTTCTTGTACAGTATAAATAAATTCAAAATTGCCAAGACTTTTAGGAACGAATTTGTTCTTTTCAGTAAACTTGGTTATTATTGTGGTTGTTTTTCCTTTTTTTTTGTTGTTGTTGATAATATGAACAAATGAAAACACACATTTTGAAATAAAAATTGTTTTCAGGAATTTGCAAATGACGTTCTGGTCTTTAGAAGGCATAGGGGTTGTTAGCCCTATTCCTGATGGTGTTAGTTTCTGTTCACTTTAAGTTTGACTTGATTATATTTAATTTAATGTCTTTTTGTTTTGGGTTTTCTTTATGAATTGATAGTGATTTATGTTTATTTTACGCTTGACTTACTATTTGACTTTTTTTCTACTCATCTTAGGCTTAATATAGTTAAGCCTCTCTACTCTTCTTTGAAAAGTTTTTTTTGTGCAATTTTTTTCAATTAATTATATATACACTATTTATATAATAAATGTATCCACTCTTTTACTCTCCATAAACTATCTTCTTTATTTTTTGTCTTCTTTTAATCTATCGAATTGACTCTTAGGTTTTAGTGATCCTGAGTCGTTCTTACGAATCAATAGTTCTGTCAAGTTCAAACTTGCCCTTTAGGGGAGGCATTAGTCCGTCGTTTTTGAGGATCACTTTAATAATATCTTCTAAATTGTCTTTGAACCCCTTTCGTGTTTTTCTAGTTCCATTAGCACTTTATCACAATCTTTAAGAAGGTTTTATTTTGTTGCTGGGAGTTTATTCCTGTCTTGAAAGAAAATAACATCTGTAAGTTGTGAGAAGTAAAACAAAGGATAGATTTTGTTTTTTGTGGGTTTTTTGTTTCTTTTTTCTCTTTTTAGAGAAAATATAACCTTTTTTGTCATTATTTCAGCTTTTTTGTGGGTACTACTATCCAATGGTACTATACCTATGTGGTATAGTACCTTAAGTGATAAGGTATACCTTACCACTATTACCTTAAGTTATGTGGTAAGGTATACCTTAAGTTAGAAAAGAATGATTCAGTCATTTGTCTCTTTAAAACTGTCTTTAATTGAAAAAGACTTTCCGAAAAAGAAGTTTCTCAAAGAAAATTAAAGAGCCGCATTAAACTCAAGACCAGTACAAATAAATTCCTATAATAATTCAAACTAGAAAATGACCAGAAATTATAGTTAAAGAATAAATGAAACTCAAAACGAAATGAATTAAAATAAACCATCATAGGAAATATAGAGATAATAAATAAATCTTAAAACGTGTAAAAACTCAATTGAATGTTCAAGTCAAACTTAAAACGAACAAAAATTACTTCAAATAGGAGTTTAGCTGCTGCCCTTTTTCCCCTTCCCTAACCATAAAAGTTCAAGCCTTGTTATGTCATTCGCGTTTTATTGAAAATTAAATAAAAAAAACAAGTTTTTTTAACTGAAAGTAAGGAGCGACATTAAAACTTAAAACGAACAGAAATTATTCCGTATATGAAAGGGTCAATTTCTGTTCGTTTTAAGTTTTAATGTCGCTCCTTACTTTCAGTTAAAAAAACTTGTTTTTTTCTATTTAATTTTTGAACGTTCTCGAATAAATGCAGGTAGAGGAGGGGGTACCAGCACAGAACGTACCACGTGGTCTATGGTTTTCTCAGTGAGAATGAAAAAACAGGAATTTTCTCACTTGGAAAAACATGAATTTTGTCACATTTATGGTTGTTTTCATGGATGGTTATGTGTGTTGGTCGATTTATATGATGTTTTTCTCGGATGTCCACATCAAATTATGGATGATTTATGGTTTTTGTCAGTGAGAATTTGAAAAACATGAACTTTCTCACATTTATGTCTGTTTTCATGGATGGTTATGTGTGTTGATCGATTTATTTGATGTTTTTCA
>NC_142800.1:43136393-43213361 GCF_049724085.1 Artemia sp. Qi Xiang Cuo | reverse complement strand
TATGAAAGGCTATGAAATCTAGCTTAGAAAGGTCAAAAATAGCAAATTAACCCTCCCAAATCATAGGTTTCAGTCAACACACACCTACAGAATGGCTATGAAATCCTGCTCAGAAAAGTCAAAAAATATCAGCCCACACACCCCCAACTCAGAGGTTTCAGACATCACGCAATTACGAAAGACTAAGAAATCCGGTTATGAACAGTCCGAAATAGCAAATTACATATCACAAATCATAGATGTTAGACAGCACTCACATATGAACGGCTAAGAAACCTAGCTCAGAAAAGTCGAAAATAGCAAACTACAAATCCCAAATCATAGGTTTCAGACAACAAACACCTATGAAAGGCTAAGAAATCCAGCTCAGAAAAGTCAAAAGTAGCCATCCACCCACCCCAAATCATAGGTTTCAGACACTACACACATATGAAAGAATAAGAAATACAATTCATAAACGCATGAAATAGCAATCCAAAATAAAAAACAAAATAGTTATCAGACATCTTACAGCTACGGAAAGATATGGACACAAGTTATGAAAAGTCAAAAATAGAAAACTATAAACTATAATCTCTTGGTTTCAGACATTACTAGCTAACGAAATACTAGGAAGTCTAATCTCAGAAAAGCATGAACTCGCCAACTACACATCCCAAATAATAAATTTCTGACAACAAAAACCAATGACAGGCTAAGAAACCAAGCTCATAAAAGTCGAAAATAGCAAACTGCACAACCCAAATCATATGTTTCAGACACTACACACCTATGAAAGACTAAGAAATCCAACTAAGAAAAGCCCGAAATAGTAATTTACATAGCCCAAATCATAAGTTACAGACAGCATTCACCTCCGAAATACTAAGAAACCTTAGATCAGAAAAGTCTGAAATAGCCAACTACTCATCCCAAACTCGAAGTTTCAGACAACAAACACCTATAACTGACTAAGAATCCTAGCTCTGAAAAGAACAAAAATCAAACTACACCTCCAGTTACAGACAGCATTCACCTACGAAATACTAAGAAACCTTAGCTCAGAAAAGTCTGAAATAGCCAACTACTCATCCCAAACTCGAAGTTTCAGACAATAAACACCTATGAGTGACTAAGAATCCTAGCTCTGAAAAGTCCAAAAAGCAAACTACACCTCCCGAATCATAATTTTCTGAAAGGACACACATATGATAGGCTAAGAAATCTAGCTCAGAAAAGTCAAAAATAGCAAATTAACCATCCCAAATCATAAGTTTCACTCAACACACATCAACGAAAGGCTAAGAAACCTAGCTCATAAAAGCCTGAAATAGCAAACTACTCATCCCAAACTATTGGTTTCAGACAACATTCACCTAGGAAATACTAGGAAACCTTAGCTCAGAAAAGCCTGAAGTAGCAAACTACCCATCCCAAATCATAGGTTTCAGAAAACACACATCAACGAAAGACGAGTGCTCGGGGAGAGTCTTTGAGGGTCTGTGGGTCCCTTGTGGGTGGGGGGTCCTTTGGGGGCGGGGGGGGACTTTGGGGGCCGGGGGGTTGGGCTTGGGGGTCGGGGGTGGGCTGTGGGGGGTGGGGGTGGGCCTTTGGGGGGCCGGGAGGGCCTTTGGGTGCCTGGGGGACATTTGGGGACCGGTGGAGGGCCTTTGGGACCCCGTTGGTCCTTTGGGAGCTCGATGTGCCTTTGGGGGGCCCGGGGATGGCATTTGGGGGTCTGGGTGGGCCTTTGGGGCACCGGTGGCCTTTTGGGAGCTTGGGGGGGCCTTTGAGTGTCCGGGGGGACAGTTGGGAGCCTGGGGGACATTTGGGGCCTGGGGATGGCTTTTGGGGGTCTGGGGGGGCCTTTGGGGGCCCGGTGGCGGGCCTTTGGGTGTTGGGGGGGCTTTGAGGACCGGGGGCTTCCTTCGGGGTTGGGGTTTGGGGATTGGAACCCTTTGGAGCGGGGTAGAGCGATCGGGGCTCTTTGGGGTTGTGGTAGGGGACCTCACAACACAGTTCAATGGAACTTGTGTATTATAACGACCACACTCAAAAATCATCTTTTAAATCATCTTTTAAATCAACGCCTCTAACGGTTTCGCCGAAATAATTCCATAAGCTGTCTAAAACCGTTTCGCCCAAATAATCCCTAAAAGTAATTTCATCGTGTTCCCTTTGTTTGGCATCTCAGTACTTTCACATTTCAAATTTCTAGGAAACCCTTTCCTACGTTAATCTCTTCATCTCATAAATTTTCCTAGCTAAACTATTATATTTTCGTTAGAATATCAATTTATCTCTCCGACTTAAAGCTCAGTGATGCTGTATTTAAAAATAGAATTTCTATCTCTTTAGACTCGCGCATAATTCCATGATAAAAAGTGATGTCATTTATGATTCCTGACACTAAAGATCAATGAAGCCCTATTTAAAAATAGAATATTAATTTTTCTCTCTGTCCTAAAGAACGTTTATCCCTCAGACCTAAGATTAAAGAAGCCTTAATGTTTCTTAATTCCCTCTTCGTGAATCAACAATTTCCCCGCCGATTATGTAAATCAAGTTCACAGGTCAGGCCTAAAGATTAAAGAAACCTTAATGTTTCTTAATTCTCCCATCGTGAATCAATAATTTCCCCTAGCGATTATGTAAATCAATTTCTCAGGTTAAGCTAACCAAACAACAATGAAGCCATGTTTGTTTCTTAATTCCCCCTTCGTGAATCAATAATTTCCCCTAGCGATTATGTAAATCCACGGAAATTCACTTCCCCCTCGAGTCCCAGATCAATAGCATTGTTCCCGTTAGAATTCAATGCGCAGGTGTAACCTTCGCCCCCCCGTGTTATTTCACATAGAAACAACAAATAAATCGACCATGGAAAAAGTGGTCATTGAGCGACTACGTAATCTTTCCCCCGAGGGACTCCTTGACTCTCTTGTTTCATAATTCCCCATGCCCGTGAATCAATAATTCCCCCATCGATTATGTAAATCACCCCTCATGTCATTCGCACGTGATCAAACAACAACAACAACAGATCGATTGACCTTGACACACCCACATTAGACTCGATCGATAATCCTTGAATAAATTATGTCCCGTCAGCATTAAACTAAATTGTAGATGGCAGCACATGTGTTCGTACGGGGTCAATAGGGTCACTTCTACTAACCTGGCCTAGCCTAGGTTCCTTTTTTTGCCCCTTCAACCCCCAAAAACTAAAGTTCAAACCACTTTTTGCATTGTTCGGCATAGGAGTTGTACGATGAAAGAAACTTGCTTGACTAGTTCCTTTTATCATGTTCACTATACAATATCGCGCGTGTGTTACAGATAATACAACAGTACTCCCAATTCTTTCAGAACGACTCTTGAAACACGAGGTTCGTTTAATTAAAACAATAAGAAGCCTTTTTATAAGTACTTAAAATTTTTAGTGTAAAGAGTGCTGTAAAAATATTTACAGCACTACCTCCAGACTCAAATATAAGCAAAAAAGCCTAATCGAAGAGAGAAATTTGATCAAAATGGCCAATTCCCCAGCCGAAAATTTAACCAAAATTTATCGAAAATTTAACCAAAGGAAATTTAAACATAAAAAAGATAATTTAAAAATGCTACTCTACTCCTTTAGTTCTTCCTTCTGGAGAGCCGCAAATCTACGGTTTTACCAATATCAGTCATTTCTCTATGAAACAAAACTGCTTTTATTCCTATTTCAATACTGCATAGAAAACAAACAAAACAGAAACTCACATTTAAAAAAATTCAAATCATTCCTCATTGACTGACTTTTATCTAAAACGAGTGAATCTAAGTCAAAATGATCAAAAGAGCAAGATATTGCCAAATGCCAAGTATTGATTTCATGTTGGAAAGAGTCTAAAGTCTGACGTATATACGCATAGATGTTTTCATATAAAGCCTGTCTAACCTTTTTTTTTGTATTGATGCAAATTTGAAAGCAAGCTTAGGAAGCTCTACGAAATTCAATTTTTAACAGAAAATTAGGTCATATTAGGAGCCATTAGAACAAAAACCTGTGACTTTCTACCATTCGGGGGAAAAAACCTGTGACCATAAGAAAAACCTGTGAAGTTTCACAGGAAACCTGTGAATGTGGCAACACAGATGAAATCCATCTGAGTCTCTCATAAAGGGACCATTCTCATCAATTGCTTTAAAAATTAAAATGTTGCGCAAGCGTTTTGTTCACACACATCGTGACAGGTCGCGATTCTAATAAAATCGCTAAATATAACAATGTGTAGATAATTAATTGTTTTTTCGGGTTGGCAAAAAGTGATGTCTCTTCAAGAACTTCACAATCAGTAAAACCCTTCAAAATTTGTAAATATTATGTTATGATTGATTTTGTTCTGATGATTTAGCCGGGACTGTATATACATTTTGTAGAATTAAATAAACTGCCTTTGTTCTTTATTTAACAGGCACAAACAACTTCAAATATTCCAAATTGTAAATTTAATATGTTTTCTGTTTATTGCACATTTTTAGTCATTAGAACATTTTAGCGAAATATTGCAAATAGAGTAATTACAGGACTTCAAAATGAACTATCAATAATTTTGTTTAATAAATGAGGGGTCGAATACTCTTAGCTGAAATTAATTAGTTTATGGGCTTATACGTTTGTGGATTTATTTGTTTGTGGGTTTAAAATGAACTATCAATAATTTAGTTTAAAGAATGAGGGGTCAAATACTCCGAGCTGATAAAAATTAGTTTGTGGGTTAATCTGTTTTTGAAAATCAAACGGGGATGAACAGAATATAATATTTTAAGCTTAAGCTTAGTGTATAAAATTTTAAATTACAATTTGTTTTAATTTTGAAATTACGAATAGAGTTGTCCGGTTTGAGCTTCAGAAGTGTCCGGTTTCATATGGAGTAGAAGGAAGGGGAGGTAGAGTATACAATATATAGAATGGAATAAATATGGATCTTTACTCTAAGCCCTCCCAAATAGATATTCGATAAGTGGTTATCGTGTTGGATTTTTTACCGTTTTAATTTTTTTTTCCATCGTGTTTAAAAAAATTTTCGAAAAAGAAATGTATTTACTAACATACCCTGAAACCTTAGGCAATTCCTCACACTTCACAGCCCAGATGAATTTCTAACGACTTAGGAAGTATTTTTTTCTCTTTCAGAGCCTTTTGACTGCCAATTTAAGGCCTTATTTTGGTACTTGTGTATTATACCGCAAACATTCAAGTTTACGCTGTGTAAAACTCGAGAACATACCTTTTTTATCTGTCTGTCTTAAGAAATAATTAGTTTACGCTCAGTGGAAAACAAGTGGCGGGTGTCAGAATACATTGGAATTGTATAATTTGGGCTATATATTTGCACATTAGGGGTGGACGTTAGGTTAGGTTACCCTCTTCCCCCTTATGCACAAATATATAGCCCACATTTTTTTTCTTAAAGTATTATATTTTCATCATGTTTTGGTATTTTTCATAAGAATTAACCTAACTTCACTTCTTCAGTGTTTGCGGTATAATACACAAGTTCCCTTATTTTATATACTAGTCCAGGTAAAACAACAAAAAATAGGCTAAACCTCGGTGTTTTAGTAACAGAAATATTTTTTACCCTGAAATGTTCAACACATCCCTAATAACAAATGCTAGCTCAACAAAATTTGGCACTCCAGAAAAATTCCTTTTTTCGAGGAAAAGAGGGGGAAGAAGAGGGAGGGGTAATCTTGAATTTAAATTTCTGCAACGTTATCTGGATTCAAAGTACATTCTTTATTAATTCGAGTCCAAGGAAATCAAAAATGATATAAGAATTGAAAAATTCAGTCCCTTAGTACCCCATAAACAGCATAAGCGAAGTCAGAAGAGGATGAACAACCAAAATCCTAATTTGTCCAGTATTAGATGGATTAAAAGATCATTTCCTATTAATACAAGTCTGTGAAGATAGAAAGAGACATCAGAATCAAAAAATAATATAATTAATTTCTCTATTTCCACCCGATGTGAGACCAGAGGGGGTGACAAGCTGGAATTTTAATTTCGGCAATACTCACACACAAATGAACACCAGAATGTTCAGAGAGATTTAATTAATAATGTATACTGGTTCTCTCAAAATCTTGGGATGGAAACTGGTATGTCTGAAAGTTTGAAGTCTGATAACTGGGGCTGGAATCTTTGACCAAGCGGTCAAACGTCCATTATGACTGATATTAATAATAAGCTTGAAAAACAAATCCAAGAGATCCAAAGATTAATGAGAATGTAAATTTAATAAGCTTGGATTCTTTGCCGTTAATATTTAAGTGCATATCCCTCTTCGACTTCCTGCAAATCCTGTACCTATCATAGGAGACAAAATCTAGCAGTAGAACTACGGACCATTCCAACAGCCCCTTGCATCACGTGCTTAAGCTGCATGTGATTCGAAAATGACATCTTAGCAAACCAAAAAGAAAATTTATTTGAATTACCATTGTTGAAACCTTAATCAAGCAAATTTCAACCCCCCTCATTGAAAAACAAGAAAAAATAACTTTTTCACTTGGGCAGCAGTTATACGTCCTCTTGTGTTTTTTCGTCGTTATTGAGGCACTGGAACATCATAGAGAGGTGTTCAAGGACTCATAAAAAACAAACCGTATATCATATTGTTTTGCTATGTACCTAGACTCCATAAGGCCGTCCATAAAGTGCCGAATGGTACGCTAAAAGTGCGATTTGCTTGATATTTTTGGAATGGAAAGGCTGGGTCGGAACCATGGACATCATAAAGAGCCAATTATGCGCTTATTTATGCACTAAATTTTATATTCAATTGCTTTTTATAAATTTGACTTTATAAGGCAACCATAAAGTGACACATGGCACCCACAAAGTGTGCTTTGGGTTTTCTTTTCATTTTTAGAAATAAAAATTAACAAAAAGTATGCTGTCCATTGAAAAAATTTGGCGGACAAATTTCCCCCCATTCTTGTGGAAATTCTTCTCTATGGAAAATCCGTATGTATATTTTCCTTACATTTGAAATAGCGACAGTATTTTTAATTTAAAGTATTTAGAAAATGTGTAAATTATTAACTTACTCGTTGAGCATTGTTTTTTTTTAATCCCACCTCCTCTCCTCTCGGTGAAATAATAATCTTTTTCACTTAATTTTAAATTTCAATGTCACCTACACTAAATTAAAAACAACTTTTATTTTTTTAAATTTGGATTTGGGTAGCCAAACATAATTGAAGAAGACAAGGTGTACTACAAAAAAGTTCGAAACCACAAAAAAAGCACCATTGGTTTAGCAGGGTGCTATAAGGCAGCCCTTTCACCGTGGAAATACATTAATAATACACAAATATTTTTCATAAAACCTTATTCTCAATCAACTATACAACATCCTCCTTCCTCCCAACCTTCCCTCAATCCAAAAAACAACCCTAGGAGGAGTAGAAAGCTGTGCCCTTACAATATCTTTAGGCACGCAATTCTAATATTTCTTTAATAACACAAATAAACTACTAAAATCTTTTAATACCCATTTGGCTACTCAAAAATCAAACAAAAACCAATACAAAATAAATTAAATCATGTATCTTAATACGTTAAGCATTGAGCCTGTTTGATTCAGTTGAGCACGTTGAGCTTAAATCGTTGAGCATTGTTTGATTAAGAATATCCAGAAAATATGAACAATACTTGGCAGCACTGTAGTAGATACCTTATATTAAATAAAACTCAACAAGGATGCCAATCGGATGGGAAAAATTGACACCTAGAGTTTGAAAATTACCTTCCCTCTTTTATTTTATGTTAAAAAAAACTAAATGTAAAAAAATAACACAAGGAATTTTTTTGTGTAAATCCGGGTATGGGAGGTATACATTTCCAAAAGAGAAGGGGTGGAATACTTCTTTTACGTTTAAAATTCCCTTCACCAAGAGAAGCTTGGTCTCTTAGTGCTGCATTTTAAAACTGATAACATTAGATAAAGAGTATGGATTAAACATACATATATTTTTTTGATTCACTTTATCCTACTTGCAGTAAATATTTCGTACAGCATGTAAGTAGGAATGGGACAGAAGGCGCAGAAGGGGCACCACTGCTGCCATCTATAATCGATTCTAACGTGACAGAGTCAATGACACCTCTTTCTAGGTCAATCAGGGATGTTTCTAAGCCTATTGAATACAGACGGAAGTGACGCAATATATTCACTGAATATGAGCATGACAATTTTATTGATCGACTAACGGGACAAGATCACGTGTCTTTTTCAAGGTCAATCAGGGGATGTTTCTAAGTGTGTTGATCCTCTAACGGGCCAGGATCACGTGTGTCTTTCTAGGTTAAGGGACTTACGTAAGGTTTCTCTTACATCACAATTCAACCTCGAGACTTTGTTTATATTGGACATGGGTTAAGTTTAAAATATCATACCGTCTCAAGACATTATGGAGAAAACATCAAATACTGTTGACTTGGAAGTTTTAGCTACACAGATTTATAATATGAGTTTTGTTTAATAAATTTTCTTAGGTTTTTCCAAATAAAATCTTTTTTGTAGTCCCCCTCCAATATATTCAAATTCAGGGTATACCCCCATCCCAAAACAAAAAAACTCCACTATGCGATGTTTATAGTCGTTAGAAAGCGTTCAATACGCTCTTTTTTACCGTTAACGATTTTAATTCGTTCATTGGAAATAATTCCCTTTTCGACAAATATATGCAATTTTTATGCTTTCTATATTCTAGCTAAAAGGGTCAACTAACATCCGTCAACTCTTAGGTATTAACATGCCGATCCTTAATTATTACATCCCGTCAAATGCACATCCGGCTTGCTAAATCTTATAAATTTGCGCTTAAGCATTACAGTGGTTTCACAAAAAGATGAAATGTTCCTATTTCTGAAAACTAAAGTCCAACTTCATTAAAAAAACAAATATTATTAATAAAATCAGATGTGTTTTAGACGTGGATGTTCTTATTTCCGAAAACTAAAACCCAACTTTATTAAAAAATCAAATATTATTAATAAAATCAGATGTATTTTGTACTAGGATGTTCTTGTTTCTGAAAACTAAAACCCAACTTTATTTAATATAATCAAATATTATTAACAAAATCAGATGTACTTTAAACCTAAATGTTCTTATTTCTGAAAACAAAAACCCAATTTTATTAAAAAATCGAATATTATTATTGAAATCAGATGTGTATTAGACGTGAATGTTCTTATTCCCGAAAACTAAGACCCAACTTGATTAAAAAAAACAATTATTATCAAAATCAAATGTATTTTAAAAGTGGATGTTCTTGTTTCTGAGGACTAAAACCACACTTATGTCAAAAATCAAATATTATTAATTAAATTAAATATATTTTAGACGTGGATGTTCTTATTTTCGAAAACTAAAACCCAGCTTTATTAAAAAAAATCAAATATTATTTATAAAATCATTAGTATTTTAAACGTGGATGTTTTTATTTCTGAAAACTAAAACCTAACTTTATTAATAAATTAAATATTGTTAATAAAATCAAATGTATTTCAAACGCTATGTTCTTATTTCTGAAAACTAAAACCCAAATTTATTTTTAAAAAATGAAATTTTATTAATAAAATCATATGTATTTTAAACGTGGATGTTCTTATTTCTGAGAACTAAAACCCAAATTTATTCAGAAAAATCAAATGCTATTAATAAAATCAAATGTATTTTAGACGTGGATGTTCTTATTTTCAAAGACTAAAACCCAACTTTATTAAAAAAAATTATTATTAAAATCAGATGTATTTTAAGCGTGGATGGTCTCATTTCTAAGAACTAAAACCCAACTTCTTTGAAAAATAAATATTTGTAATAAAATAAAATGTATTTCAAACGAGGATGTTCCTATTTTTGAAAACTAAAACCCAACTTAATTAAGAAAAATAAAATATTATTAATAACATCATATGTATTTTAAACGTGGATGTTTTTATTTCTGAAAACTAAAAACCCAACTTTATTAATAAATATAATATTATTAATAAAATCAAATGTATTTCAAATATGGATATTCTTATTTCTGAAAACTAAAATTCAACTTTATTTTTTTTAAATCAAATATTATTAATAAAATCACATGTATTTTTAATGTGAATGTCCTCATTTCTGAAAACTATAACCCAACTTTTTTTACATGATGTATTTTTAAAGTGGATGTTCCTATTTCTGAAAACTAAAACCGAAACTTTATTTTTTTAAAATCAAATATAAATAATAAAATTAGATGTATTTTAAACGTGGATGTTCTTATTTCTGAAAACTAAAACCCAACTTTATTGAAAAATTAAATATTACTAATAAAATTGGATGTATTTAAAATGTTGATATTCTTATATCTGTAAACTAAAACCCCACTTTATTAAAAATCAAATATTATTAATAAAAACATATGTATTTTTAACGTGGATGTTCTTGTTTCCGAGAACTATAACCCAACTTTATTCAAAAATTAAATATTATAATTAAAATCAGAAGAATTTTAAACGTGGATGTTCTTATTTCTGAAAACTAAACCCAAACTTTATTTAAAAATCATATATTATTAATAGAAACAGATGTATTTTAAACGAGGATGTTCCTGTTTCTAAAAACTAAAATTCTCTCTGCCTGTGTGTCAGGACGGGTGTATGCTTGTCTGTGGAGATTTTTGAGAAAAAAATTCAGCTCATCTCTCTCAAACTTTGGTAAAACTTCTGTCAAAGTATCTAATTTTATAATATATCCCCTATGAGCCTGCTAGTAGTATCTTTATCTCTGAAAATTCCGTTTCTTACATCTCTGACTTTTTAATAAATATTCTAAACGTTTGAAGTTCTAGCATATCCTAAAAATTAAGATCATGTAACAAAGTAATGTATAATATATTTTTAATGAATTAAGGACATGTAGAATATTAATATAAAAAATATACGTCCTCCATTATAATACATTATTAGCATCATTGAGCCACTTTGTAAATTTTGAATCTGTTCCTTTCAATAATTTATCATGTTCTCTTTAGTTGCTATAGTCACTATCTTCTCTTAGTTCATAACCTGTAGAATAATCATTAATCCATTTTAAGTCATACACAATTTTTATTGGGGTGTCACTATAATATTAATAAAATATTATTAATAGAAACAGATGTATTTTAAACGAGGATGTTCCTGTTTCTGAAAACTAAAATTCTCTCTGCCTGTGTGTCAGGACGGGTGTATGCTTGTCTGTGGAAATTTTTGAGAAAAAAATTCAGCTCATCTCTCTCAAACTTTGGTAAAAGTTCTGTTAAAGTATCTCATTTTCTAATATATCCCCTTTGAGCCTGCTAGTGGTATCTTTATCTCTGAAAATTCCGTTTCTTACATCTCTGACTTTTTAATAAATATTCTAAACGTTTGAAGTTCTAGCATATCCTAAAAATTAAGATCATGTAACAAAGTAATGTATAATATATTATTAAGGTAATAGTGAAATGTATAATATTAATATAAAAAATATGTTTAAGCCATTATTATAAATTATTAACATCATTGAACAACTTTGGACATTTTGAATCTGTTCCATAAAATAATTTATCATGTTCTCTCTTGATACTATAGTTATTATCTTCTCTTAGTTCATAACCAGTAGAATAATCATTCATCCATTTTGATTCATACACAATTTTTAGTGGGGTGTCACCCACAGGTTCAATCTGCATTTCATCTTTGGTACTATTGGGTTCATTGGCTATATGATCAAAAGTAGTAATAACGTTCACTTGTGCTTCATTTTCCTTTAATTCATCTTTATATTCATTGATGATATTGTATGCCAATGCCCTTTTTATTTTGCTAGCGATTTCACTGTCTATTATCACATTGTGTTTACAAAGGTAACAGTTTTGGCACTTAGACATGATATGATTTATTACTTTCGTGAAGCAGTTGGATTTTCTTTTCTCTTTTGCATTCATTTGAATACTAATATCAGAACGAGGGGAATAAGATATATCAGTTGGTAATGTTTTACTAAGACCATGAGTAAGAAGATGCCCTTCTTCATCAACTATTATTTTTATGTTGGCATTCTCTTTGAGCACTATCATCTCTGGTAATGATACTCTTGCATATCCACCATTTGTACAATGGAAATTCTTGAGTACTCCAAAGAAATCTAAACTCTCACTGTCATGACAACGCACTCATACATTTCCAATAGTGCTACCACTTGTACTTGTTTCATAGTTCAAATACTTCTCCTTTTCAGCATTCAGAACAACAATGACTTTATCATGTGTACACACTTTCCTCGAATCATTTATTTTCACTTTTTAAACAAAAATATGATGCAGATGTCAATCCTTCCAATATAGAAAAATTACTGATTTAATACATGCAATAAAGTAGGTAGTGTCGATAACCGGGCATAGAATATCAATGGGAAATCCGCGTCGTGTTTATGAGCAAGCATAGAGAACGATTGGTACAGCCGCAACCATACTTCATGTTATTTTAAGATATGTAAAAAAAGTGAAAAAAAACATGTTTAAAAATAAAATTAAAAAAAGTTCAGAAAAAACTTAACGGATAACGGAATAACGGATAATTTTTTGAAGATATATCTTCAAAAATTGTAGTGAGAACCAGATAAAGAACCAGTTCTCACTACTTTTTTGAAGATATGTCTGAAAATTCCCTGTTCGACACGCATTGGAGAAGTTCTCACTACTTTTTTGAAGATATGTCTGAAAATTTCCCTGTTCGATGCGCATTGCCAGCCCAGTCTTGATGCACCGTATTGCCCAAAATTCAATTCAAAATCAAAGGATTATTTTTTGAAGATATATCTTCAAAAATTGTAGTGAGAACCAGATAAAGAACCAGTTCTCACTACTTTTTTGAAGATCTGTCTGAAAATTCCCTGTTCGACACGCATTGGAGAAGTTCTTACTACTTTTTTGAAGATATGTCTGAAAATTTCCCTGTTCGACACGCATTGCCAGCCCAGTCTTGATGCAACCTATTGCCCAAAATTCAATTCAATTTTTTGAAGATATATCTTCAAAAATTGTAGTGAGAACCAGATAAAGAACCAGTTCTCACTCACTACTTTTTTGAAGATATGTCTGAAAATTCCCTGTTCGACACGCATTGGAGAAGTTCTCACTACTTTTTTGAAGATATGTCTGAAAATTTCCCTGTTCGACATGCATTGCCAGCCCAGTCTTGATAAAACCTATTGCCCAAAATTCAGTAATGGGGGTAATGGGGGGGGGTTTAGTTAAAGATATGGCGAGTTTTCAAGGAAGGGGAAGTTTTCGATAAAAGGGTTTTCTTCTTCTGCTTCAAGTTATTTCTTTGTACATGAATTCCTCATTTAATTATTTCTATGGATAATTTTCAGTTGAACTCTTGGTTGATGGTTCGCGAGTGGCATACCTAAGTGAAGGCGGAACTTTATGTGTAGGGAGCTTAAATTAACTGTATAAATAGGGAGCTCGCATTAACGACCATACTGAGTCGAAATCAGATTGAATGGATACAGTTTCCCTTTGTAGCGAGTGGAGCCACAAGGACGAGCTATCTCGAGAAATACTAGCATAAAGAGAATAAAATAAGAAGATGATGCATTTATTTACTCACAGAACTGGAACAGAACTGGATGCCGATCCTTAATTATTGCATCCCGTCAAATGCACATCCGGCTTGCTAATTCTTATAAATTTGCGCTTAAGCATTACAGTGGTTTCACAAAAAGATGTTTTTTTTCCAGTCAAATTGTCTAGATTAAATCTTATGAATTGCAAGAGTTGGTTATGATAAATAGTTTCATATAGTATTTGTCTTCCATTTTTAGTACTCAGTGTGTATATGGGGGGGGGGATTAAGAAAAAGATACATACCTGCCATGAGAAGGTTTATTGTAGCGCGGGTCCATTTAAACGATCTAAATTGATACATCCTTTTACCCTTAGAGGAATAATGTGCAAATATATGCGTTGCATCTCTAGGCATGTATTTAAATTTCCCCACAACCAATAACGGATGTGTCCTATTTTAAACGCTCTTATTTCTGAAAACTAAAACCCAACTTTACCCAAAAAAATATTATTAATAAAATCAGATGTATTTTAAACGTGAATGTTCGTATTTCTTGAAACTAAAACCCAAATTTATTAAAAAATCATATGTTATTAATAAATCAGATGTCTTTTAAACGTGGATGTTCATAGTTCTGAAAACTAAAACCCAACTTTATTAAAAAAAAAAAATATTATTAATAAACTCAGATATATTTTGAACGAAGAAGCTCATATTTCTGAAAACTAAGACCCAACTTTATTAAAAAATCAAACATTATTAATATCACATGTATTTTAAACGTGTATGTTCTTATTTCCAAAAACTAAAACCCAACTTTATTCAAAAACAAAATATTATTAACAAAATCCTATGTATTTTAAACGTGGATGCTCTTATTTCTGAAAACTAAAACCCAGTTTTATTAGAAAATA
The DNA here is from genome assembly GCF_049724085.1 of Artemia sp. Qi Xiang Cuo. NCBI lineage: Eukaryota > Metazoa > Arthropoda > Branchiopoda > Anostraca > Artemiidae > Artemia > Artemia sp. Qi Xiang Cuo. Next base: position 43,198,835 of record NC_142800.1, on the reverse strand, counting down.
AAATATTATTAATAAAACCAGATGTATTTTAAACACCGATGTTCCTATTTCTGAAAACTAAAGCCCAACTTCATTAAAAAAAACAAATATTATTTATAAAATAAGCTGCGTTTTAGACGTGGATGTTCTCATTTCTGCAAATTAAAACCCAACTTTATTAAAATCAAATATTATTAATAAAATCAGATGTATTTTGAACTAGGATGTTCTTATTTATGAAAACTAAATCCCAACTTTATTAAAAAATCAAATATTATTAATAGGATCAGATGTATTTTAAACGTGGACGTTCTTATTTCTGAAAAATATAGCCAAACTTTATTAGAAAATCGAATATTATTAATAAAATCAGATGTATTTTAGACGTGGATGTTCTTATTTTCGAAAACTAAAACCCAACTTGATTAAAAAAAATTATTATTAACATCAAATGTATTTTAAATGTGGATGTTCTTATTTCTGAGAACTAAAACCCAACTTCTTTGAAAAATCAAATATTATTAATAAAATCAGATATATTCTAAACGTGGATGTTCCCTATTTCTGAAAACTAAAACCCAGCTTTATTAAGAAAAATCAAATATTATTAAAAAAATCATATGTATTTTAAACGTGGATGTTTTTATTTCTGAAAACTAAAACCTAACTTTATTAATAAATCAAATATTGTTAATAAAATCAAATGTATTTCAAACGTTATGTTCTTATTTCTGAAAACTAAAACCAAAATTTATTTTTATAAAATGAAATATTATTAATAGAATCAGATGTGTATTAAATGTGGATATTCTTATTTCTGTAAACTAAAACCCAACTCTAATAGAAAACCAGATATTATTAATAGAATCTAATGTTTTTTAGACGTGGATGTTCTTATTTCTGAATATTGAAACCCGACTTTATTAAAAAAAACAACTACTGTTATTAAAATCATCTGTATGTTAAAAGCGGGTGTTCATATTTGTGAGAACTAAAACCCAACTTCTTTAAAAAATCAAATATTATTAATAAAATCAGATATATTTTAAACGTGGATGTTTCTATTTTTGAAAACTAAAATCCAACTTAATTAAGAATTATCATACCTTCCAATGTAGAAAAATTACTGATTTATTACATGCAATAGAGTAGGTAGTGTCGATAACCGGGTATAGAATATCACTGGGAAATCCGCGTCGTGTTTATGAGCAAGCATAGAGAACGATTGGTACAGCCGCAACCATACTTCATGTTATTTTAAGATACGTAAAAAAAGTGAAAAAAAACATGTTTAAAAATAAAATTAAAAAAAGTTCAGAAAAAACTTAAAAAAAAAGTATTAAAAAATGGGGGGAGGGGCCCCCAAAAAGTTGGGGGGAGTGGGTCCCGTGGAGGTTGGGGATAGGGGACCTTTGGAGGTTTAGGTCCTTAGTGGTTAGGGTCGTTGATGGTTGCGGCTCTTGATGCTTCAAACATATAATCATCTCACTAGTTGATTTCTAAGGATTTCTAAGGATTTCTGTGGATTGTTCTGAATTTCTTTATTAAAATTCCTTTCTTGGCATTTACATCACTATTATTATCAACAATTTAGTATACTATAATTTTTGAGCATATTTTATATTGACAACACTTTTCAAATGATACTTGTGTATTATACAGAACACATCCGAGAAGTAAAGCTAGGTCAAGTCAGAAGGTCATCTTGTCATCGTTAATCGTTTCCATAGATTGATGCCGAGGAAATTATTCTAAATTCACGATAAATAGCCTGTGAGGTTAGCAACCCCTTTAGGGTTACCTTAACTTGCAAGAAGTTTCGATCTTATCTACCACTTTCATTGATTGCAATTAAAAATAAGATTTATCTCTGTTCCGCCCCAATAATTTAATCACTGATTAAGATCATTGTTTGCCTAGTTATGCAAATGCTATACCTTTTTCCGCAAATTGAGTTAGCTTTTACATAAATAATATAACTTTCAAGTTGAAAGAATTATGACTCTATCATACCATTCATAGTTCTGTAATTAGCCTACCCCTGGTGCATAAAAAAAGTTGAAAAAAATATATCATTAAAAAAAATAAAAAAAAGTTAAAAAAAACTTAAAAAAAAGTTTAACAAATTGGGGGATGGGAGGCCCCCAAAAAGTTGGAGGGAGGTGGTCCCTTGGAGGTTGGTGATAGGGGACCTTAGGAGGTCGAGGTCCTTGGTGGTTAGGGTCATTGATGGTTGCGGTCCTCGATGCTTCAAACATATAATCATCTCACTAGTTGATTTCTAAGGATTTCTATGGATTGTTCTGAATTTCTTTATTAAAATTCCTTTCTTGGCATTTACATCACTATTATTATAGACTTTTTAGTATACTATAATGTTAGAGCATATTCTATATTGACAACACACTGTTCAAATGGTACTTGTGTATTATACAGAACACATCCGAGAAGTAAAGCTAGGTCAAGTCAGAAGTCAGCTAGTCGTCGTTAATTGTCACCGTAGATTGATGCCAAGAATTCTATTCCAAATTTACAATAAATAGCCTATGAGTTAGCAACCCCTTCGGATTTACCTTAACTGGTACGCTGTTTAACCCTTTTTTAACACCTACATGGCTTCCAACTAGAATTGTTATTTACCTGTGTATCACCCCTGTTATTCAATCACCAATTAAGATCATTCAGTGCCGAGTTATCCAAATGCTATACCTTTTTTCGCAAATTGAGTTAGATTTTACACAAATGATTTAACTTTCAAGTTGAAAGATTATGACTCTATCCTACCATTCATCGTTCTGTAATTACCCCTGATGCATTCTTAACTAAACCTGATGAGATGCCTTTAAGCTAGAGGTTATCACTCTCTTTGACAATCTATTCAAGTTGTTTTTTCAACTGATCTAGAAAAACTAATTACATTTTAATTTATACAGAAAAAACATGATTATATGGCATCCGGGTGAATCCAGTATTTTTTTACAAAAAGACTATTAAACCTTTGAATACAATATATGAAGGTCCTTAGTTTTGGCTATTGAACCTAGAAAAAATGTTTTACAAGTCTTGTACCGTCTGTATCAATAGATGACTGCCCTTGGTAAGCCATGTATTCGTGAAACTGCACACATATTCTTGTGTACTTTAGATCTTATACATGGATATATGGAGTACCGTTAGTAGAAACATCTCTGATTGGCCCAGCAAATAGGTGTTGCCTCAGACACCTGTCTGGTAAGGCTTGTACCCTCCGTAGTAGTAGATGATTGCCAATGGTAAGCCATGTACCCGTGAAACTGGACACATATCCATGCCTCAGGCTTGTAGGCGTCGCATCAATAGATGCATTACTACTTTGATCGTCTACCATGACAGACTTAAGGAGACCTTGTAGTTTTCTGGATGGCCAACTAACTTCCTTAATCACGTCCCATGTCTTCTTTATATTTTTAAATCAACAAATCATTTTGTAAAATATACTGTTTTAGCTCTCCGAAAAATTTATATCAGCATATTACGGTACAACTTAAATGCTTCTAATTTAGCATCACTTGGGTCTGTGTTACCATCACTTGTTCTGCTTTCCAGAAAAAAAATACATTTCAGTCTGCAACAAATATAGCTGGATGTTAATTATAACTATTTTATTTAAATGATCCTCATTCAAAATATTTGAACTGAAAATCATATTTTTCTAACCAATACAAATAAATGAGACTTTTCATTCTTGAAGTACTGTGATAAAAACCAGAAACTTTTTATTATATTGTTCTTGTGTGATAACATTCATTCCCAGCTGGGTGGTAAGCGAGAATAAGCTTCAAAGCTGTGAGTTTTTGGAGTCCGGGCTCAATCCAAACTATGGGAGGGGAGGGGGTCCCCAAACTGTTTTGGTCACAAAATTTAATAAAACTGATTGTCTAACCGTAACTTTGTAATTAGTAAGAGATATTTTACTAGTAATGCTTGTGAGAATCAAATATGGGTAAAGGGTAAAAAAGGGGTGTGGTTTATTCTTGCTATCAAAATACCTAGCGGCAGAGAGGTACTTTAGTACTACAGAGAAATGAGATTAATTTGCTAATTTGATGTTTACTGCGATAAATGCATTAACATCAAACCTTCAAATTTAATAGAAAAGTTTTAAACGAAAAATTCAGAATCTGAAACTGATTTTTTTTTTTCGTGAAAACATTTGTTATATTTTCTATTTGAACATACCTAAATTTAATGTCTAATTTTTATAGCTGGTATCAAACAGTTCGTGGTAACGAACTGTAAGTAAGGAACGACCCGGATCAATAGTAACCAAAACTCTACAAAACGAAATTTTGATACCAATAGATACATCAAAAGAATCGAATTTTGATAAATAAAAGTTCAAATAGGGATAAAATCCTTTTAATAGACAGTGATGTAATAAAAATTCACAAAAATACCAGATATTTCGGTCACATATACAGTGACCGTCATCGTAGTAAAACTAAAATAAAACAATTTAAAACAAAAGTTTATATACTAAATCAAATAACACTACATTGTTTGAATCTTAATTTTTTCAAAGCAGGCGGAAGCTACTTTGACCTTCTTGGATTCAATTCATTAGCGTTCAATGATATAACATTTGGACAAAGGTCAACTACATTGGGTGAATTGAACTTTACTTCTGTCAGATTTTAATAAATTATCATAGATAGAGTCCAGTCCATATTCACCTGTATCACGATTCAAAGCAATATTCTTGAATAAGATTTTCTTTATTTCAAGAATTTCACGAAAATTTTGCTTTAAACCCCGATCCCTAGAAATCAAAGAGACATTCTCGAACAAAATAAAATGGTCTGGAAAATAGAAATATGTTCTGAAAGTGGCTGAAGTGAAATCTTCAGACTTAGAATCTTGCTTTAAAGCCGAAGAAATAGAATCTTTGTGTTGTAATAATCTATTTCCAAACTCTGGTTGAGTGTCCCACATATGAGCTTCCACAAGTACAGGGATCTGATAAACCTCACTTTGTTGCTCCAATGAAGTTAGATCCTTCCCAGAATTTAGAAAACTACCCAAAGTATTATTACTTTTTAAAGCTACCCTTAGACCATTGCTTTGTAAAGTTCTCTTAAGTTTTTCACTTAGCCCGTGGTACATATGGTAAGGAACAAAAACATCCTTCTCCCGAGTTGTCTCCAAGACTTCTGAAATCTTAGAAACCTTTTTCTTCTTTGAAAAGTCTGGTTAATTAACCATTCTGATACATGTTACTTATTAGTATTTTCCTTAGAAAAGACAACTCCTCCTCAACAAATTTTGAGAGCAAATACTAAAGATCCGATCAGTTAAGAAATGATCAAACCAATTTTACTTGTGAGTATGACTCGAACTATAAGACAAAAATCTATTGATATTTGTCGGTTTTCTGTAAATTTTAAAATCCAGACTATTTTGATTTTTCAAAAGAAGAACATCAAGATAAGGAAGTTTCCCATTCTCTTCCAATTCAACGGTAAACTTTAAAGTTTACGTTATAGTTTACCGTTGAATTGGAAGAGAATGGGAAACTTCCTTTCCTTGATGTTCTTCTTTTGAAAAATCAAAATAGTCTGGATTTTAAAATTTACAGAAAACCGACAAATAACAATAGATTTTTGTCTTACAGTTCCGGTCACGCTCGCCAAGTAAAAATTGGTTTGGTCTTTTCTTTAACTGATCGGATATTTGGTATTTGCTCTCCAAAATTTGTTGCGGAGGAGTTGTCTTTTCTAAGGAAAATATTGATAAGCAACTTTTATCCAGAATGGTTAATTAACCAGACTTTTTCAAGAAGAACAAAAAGGTTTCTAGAGATTTCTATGGAAGTCTTGGAGACAGCTTGGGAGAAGGATGCTTTTTTTGTTCCTTATCATATGTACCTGGGTTAAGTGAAAAACTTAAAAGAATTTTACAAAGCAATGGTCTAAGGGTAGCTTTAAAGAGTAATAATACTTTGGGTAGTTTTCTAAATTCTGGGAAGGATCTAACTTCATTGGGGCAACAAAGTGGGGTTTATCAGATCCCATGTACTTGTGGAAGCTCATACGTGGGACGTACTAACCAGAGTTTGGAAATGAGATTATTACAACACAAAGATTCTATTTCTTCGGCTTTAAAGCAAGATTCTAAGTCTAAAGATTTCACTTCAGCCCTTTCAGAACATATTTTTAATTTTCCAGACCATTTTATTTTGTTCGAGAATGTCTCTGTGATTTCTAGGGATCGGGGTTTAAAGCAAAATTTTCGTGAAATTCTTGAAATAAAGAAAATCTTATTCAAGAATATTGCTTTGAATCGAGATACAGGTGAATATGGGCTGGACTCTATCTATGATAATTTATTAAAATATGACAGAGTATAGTTCAATTCACCCAATATAGTTGACCTTTGTCCAAATGTTATATCATTGAACGCTAATGAACCGAATCCAAGAAGGTCAAAGAGAATAGTTTCCGCCTTTGCTTTGAAAAGAATTAGAGACTCAAATAATATGTAGTGTTATTTGATTTAGTATATAAACTTTTGTTTTAAATTGTTTTATTTTAGTTTTACTACTGACGACGGTCACTGTATATTTGACCGAAATATCTGGTATTTTTGTGAATTTCTATTACATCACTGTCTATTAAAAGGATTCTATCCCTATTTGAACTTTTATTTATCGTCAAGGAAAGGCAGTGTGGTCTCCGAAATTATCTGAATCGAATTTTATGCTGATTTCAAATATATAAGTTTCATCAAGTTCAGTTTTACCCATCAAACGTTAGGTTTTGAAAAAAGGAGAAACACCCCCTAAAAGTGATAGAATCTTAATGAAAATTATACCATCAGATTTAGCATATTAGAAAACCCTTTTGTGTAGGTTTCAATCTCCTATCTGCGAAAATCTGGAATTTTGTATTTTTCGCCAGAAGAAAGATCACGATGCGTGTTTATTTTATTTTTTTCCCAGAGATGATCGTATAGATCAAGCGGTCCTAGAATATCGCAAGAGGGATGATTCGAACGGAGATTAAAAGTTCTAGTGCCCTTTTTATGTGACCAAATAATTGAATGGCAACTAGGCCCCCTCCCAGGCTCATTTTTTTCTCAAAGTCACCTAATCAAAATTCTGAGAGGAGCATTTTGTTCAGCCTAGTAAAAAATCTAATAACTATGTCTTTGAAGATGACTTAATCCACCACAGCCCCCGGGAGAAGGGCTGCAAATTATAAAGTTTGCCCATTGTGTTACATATAGTATTGGTTATTGAGAAGTATACAGACTTTTTCAGGGGGAATTTTTCTAGTAGGGGTTTGGGGGAGGGGATAACGAGGGTGGATCTTTCCATGGAGGATATTTTCATTGGGGAAGGGATATTTCTATGAAGGGGGCGCCGGATTTCCAAACGTTGTTTAAAAAACAATCAGAAATTAAATAAAAAAAAATGTTTTTCAACTGAAAGTAATGAGCAACATTAAAACTTAAAACGAACAAAAATTATTACGCATATGAGGGGGTTTGCCCCCTAGTCAATACCTTGCCTTTTACGCTAAATTTCTTTTAGCACTTTCAAAAGAGCTATCTATTCTAATTAAACGACCTTTACGATTCAAGGGTCATTCTTAAAAAATTGGAACAAAATTCGAACTCTAGCGAACTTCTGTGAATTTCTTCAAGAAATTCACAATCAGTAAAACCCTTCAAGAATTGTTAAATGTCCCAGCTGAGCTTACATAATTCTTCGTACAAGGACTGATGGCATCAATTGTGGTATGAAGAATTATTTAAACTGTGACATTGATGCCGGGCTACTATATACATTTTTGTAGAACTAGATAAACTGTTTTTGTTCTTTAGTTAAACATCATAAACAACTTCAAATATTCAAAATTTTAAATTTCATGTTTCCTTTTTATTGTAAATTTTAGTCTTAAAAAAATGCTTTAGCAAAATAGAGTAATTACAGGACTTTAAAATGAACTATCAATAATTTAGTTTACTGAGAGAGGGGTTAAATACTCCTAGCTGAAATTAAATAGTTTGTGGGTTTATCCATTTTTGAAAATCAAACGGGGATGAACAGAAAATAATATTTTAAGCTTGAGCTTAGTGCATAAAATTTTAAATTACCTTATATTTTAATTTTGAAATTACAAGTGAAGTTGTCCGGTTTAAGTTTCAGAAGTTTAATAGTGGAAATCACAGAAGGAAAACTACTAGAATGACAATATGGAATGGAGGGAGGGGGTGAAGTATACAATACATAGAGTAGAATAAATAGGGATCTTTACCTTAAGCCCTCCCAAATACATATTCTATTAGTGGTTATTGTGTTGGATTTTTTTAAAAATCATTTTAATCTTTTTTTTACATCGTGGTGAAAAAAAATTTCGAAAAAGAGATATACTTACTACCATACTACCTTAGGCAATTCCTCGCACTTCACAGCCCAGATGAATTTCTAACAACTTAGGAATATTTTTCTCTTTCAAAGCCTTTCGACGGCCAATATAAGGTTTTATTTTGGTACTTGTGTATTATACCGCGAACAGTCAAGTTTAAGCTGTGTAAAACTCGAGAACAGACCTTATTTATCTGTCTGTATTAGGAAACAATTAGTTAACGCTAAGTTGAAATCAAGGGGTGGGTGACAAAATACATTGGAATTATATAATTTAGGCTATATATTTGCAAATTAATGGGGCGGGAAGGTTACACTCCCCCCCCCCCCAATGTGCAAATATGTAGCCCAAATTTGTTTCTAAAGTATTATATTTTCATTGTTTTTTTTTGTATTTTTCATTAGAATTAACCTAACTTCACTTCTTGTGTTTTTTCGGTATAATACACAAGTACCCTTATTTTATATAATAGTCCAGGTAAAACAACGAAAAAATAGACCAAACCTCGGCGTTTTAGCGACAAAAATATTTTTCACCCTAAAATGTTCAACACATCCCTAAAAAATAATTGATCGAAATTATTGTCAGACTGAAAAAAAACTGTCACAGTTGACAATTTAATAATTGGTTGCATAGAGTTCAAATAGTGGCTCACTAATGGATTTTCTCTTTTCCATTATTGCAAATCAACCGTAAGAAGAAGGGGAGGGTCAGTGGGTTTCCGATAATTATGGTCTTTTAAGCTAATGATCTTTTAATTAATGATCTTTTAATTAATTTAATTAATTATCTTTTAATTAATGATCTTTTAAGCAGCTTTTAAGCTAATACTTTTGTTTCTAAGAACTTAGAAAAACTTGATAGCTAACATAGTTGAAGACCAAATTTGATGCTGAGAAATAGCAGGCTCGTACCCAGGGATGCCTTTTCGGTCGTGAAAGGGAAGTTACGAGAAAAAAAACTGGTTGAAGGGGTGATGGTTATAATCAAAATAATTTTGAATTTAAATGAGAAGCAGCCAACAGTTCAAGAAAATTTAAGATTTTCGCTGTAGTAATGTTACAAGGTATTACGAACACTCATCTCCTAAAATAAAAGTCTTTAAATTATTGAAAATTGCATTGGTTTGATCTATGTACTATGTCTCTGAGAAGCCTTTTTCGGACCAAGTTTCTACACAGATTTTGATGAGCTTTTAACAAATCAATACCGGCTAAGAGCATTCTTGACTCTTAATTAAAAGCAACACAGCAAAATTAGTTGGCTGATCACGAAAACCAATGACAGCATGAAATCCAGTGTTACCACTACGAATTATCAAAACTTGTGAAAAAAGTGCCAAAAAAACTGCGACCACTTTTAGAGCGTGTTCAGGCCTTCTTACTACAGTTTACTTTTGGTACTCCGAAGTAGCAACGCTAGAACGTTACTAGCAAAGATACTTAAGCCTGGGAAAATCTGCCTCTGTCCCGAAAACGCGTCTCGAAAAATTGTGAGGCAAGCTACCTTATGGTTTGTTCCCTGCATGAGTTCTGCAGGTATTTCCAGATTTTACATTAACGCTATATGTAAATTAAATGTAGCGCTTTTTCAATTTCAATTGAGGGTAGAAAGATATCATCATGAGAATGTCAACTGAGCGACATTTTATATCGATACCGCTACCTATCTGAGTCGAAAAGTAAAGAACTAATCATCGAGACTCATTTTCACTTCGACAGTTGCATTAGTTATACGAAAAAAATGCGAGTCGTTGATCTTCGGTAGCAATTAAGGATCTTTGGGTGCGGTCCGAACGGCTGTAGTAACAAAACGTCTATTTTGACCTACGATGACCTACATGAATTTAAAGTTGAAAATTATATTGTTCAATCCGCATGGAAAAACGTATGATCACCTCCGCAAGGTTTTCCACTTCGTGTAATTGCACCCATGGGCGCCCATATGGGTGGGCAGAGGCGGGGGCTCTTGCCCCCTCCCAACTGGCATGAATGATGCTGCCTTATTTTTATATTCTTGTTCTGAGATTTCTATTATATAGCATTAAAAGTAGCAATTAGACGAAGTTTGCCCCCCCCATATGTCTATATATCCATATGTTCATATGTTCAGTCTTCTAGAAAAGTTGTCTTTTCAAAGAAAAGTAAAAGGCTGCATTAAAACAAGAGAAGATAAAGAAGAAAATGATGAAGACCAGAAATAACCCAATTCCTCCTTATTTTCTCTTGTTCGGATGCTGGAAAGGCAGTGTGGTCTTTGGCAATATTTAGGGGGCTGTTAGACAGTAAGGAGGAGAAGAAATTAAATCAGATATTACGACGCAATACACAAATCATAAGAAAAAATTTCACTATCCATCAAAAGAAGAGGACAGGAATAAGAATAAAAACAAAACCCTGTCGAGTTTAAAAGAAACATGAATTATCACAAACAGTATTCAGGATAACACCCTCCCCCCCCCCGGTCCCTTCTAAAGAATTGGACGTCATTTGAACTTTACTGTTGTTAAAAGCTTTAGTTTAGATCAATATAGCAAAAACATATAGTTGTTGGCGTAAGGCCTTTTCTATAGTAAAAACTGTCTCCAGACTGGCTGATATTCTCCTGAATCAAAGCCCTGGATATAATCATTGTTCTAAATAAGCGTGTCTCTGATGAGAGGTAAACTAAAATATACAAATTCATAAATCAGATGTCCTTGTAATCTCGAAATATTCTTCTAAGGACTCAGAAACCAATTAACAAAAAATACTCATTAGAAAGGTTGCAGAAATGCACAACGAAATAATCACCCCATCAAAGTCAGTACTCTATTCAGTGTCAGAGTCTGAGCTGTCAGGTTCAGCACGACGAGTATGTTCCTTATTACAAACTGCCTCTCTCCATTTGATAGCCCTATCAAGTAGATCATTTGGAATAGTCCAGGAAGCGGCTTTACCAACTAACTGTTTGGTCATCATCATTGCACTAACTGTCCCGGTTTTCAGCTTGTTACGCAGTCTCGTTTTCTTATGCGACAGGACAGAGAACTGTCGCTCCGAATCAGTTCTTGTATGAGGAGGACAACAGAGGTGCAACATAAAGGTCGCCAGATCAGCAAACTTTTTTTCGCCAATACCATTCTTTAAATGCAAAATACTCTTCCAGAAAGCAGATGGTTGGTCAACCAGATCTTGACCAAGATCAGCTCGGCTCAACCTAAGCTCTTGAAGCTGACGGTCAATGTTTTATCTCTTACGTTCTACAATCGTTGCGTTGCTTCCCAGAAGCGTAGAAAAGCGCACGAGAATGCAAATAATTCTCACTCTTCAGATCCGAGTGTAACACTGGGGCCCAAAATCTTGAGATCAGACAAAATTGGGTCTTGCCAGCTTATTCTTTGTCTCATCTGCTTGCAGAGCTCCACTAATAACCTCAGACAGTTGACCCTAAAGGCTTTGAGTGAGTCCTAAGTAATCCTTCATCTACTTTCCTCCAGGTAACATTCGGTAATGGTGCCTAATGTCATGTCATCCAGTTCAAGATAGTTTGTGGGAACCAGATCTATGGAGAAAGGTGATTTCGCTACCAGAATTAAGCGTTTTATTACGAACATTCGGATTAATATTGCGTACGTTGTACTGAAGCTGCTCACCAGCCTATGGATTCTTGTGTCACTGCTCTTAAAGTCAGTGTTTAGGGAGTTGATAATCCCAAGAACGTGGGCGAGAAAATAGAGATAGGCCTTCATGACAGTATTGTTTAAAGCGTTGTATATTTTGAGTGCCTTCTCCTTGCTCGAATTGTCTGCAGCGCTCTCGCCTAAGACGTGACTACTGTAAAACAATAACAAGGCATTCCAGGTTTCTAATAGCCGTCTGATGGCTGCTTCAAAGCCGAGCCATCTCGTAGAAACCACTGATAGCAACTGCTTTGCTTCAATTTCAGCAAACTTCTGGTGGTCACGAAATTCTCCAATCCACTTAGGACTATGTTTAATGTAGTGTATTATATCATGCACAAAAGACTCTAACCAGTCTGGAGAGGTTTTAGATGCTGCTGAAGCACAAAGTGCCAACGAATGATTTGTGCACCCGACAGTGAAAAGAGACGGCACTTCGATTTTAAAAAGGGCACCAAGCCCACGATGGGCACCTGTGTTGACTGAGGCCCTTTCATGGCCAATATCAAGCAAATTATTCAACATAATGTCATGGCCTTTTAAATGCTTAACAATGAGTTCTTTCTGTCCCTTGGCTGAAGCATCTTTCACTTCAAGTAAACCAAGAAATTCTTCTTTAACGTCATCGCTACTATTCTTGTAGCGCGCCATTATACATAGAGACTTCGTCATGCCTCTATCTGTTGTTTCATCAACAATGATTGAAAAAGGACTATGTTTCAGTTCCTGTGCTAATTTCTCAAGTCCATAGGGCCCAATGACCACTTTTATTATTTCACTTGCCTTTGTACGGTTTATTTTTACTCCATTAGCAATTTTTGAGTCGGCAAAAATTTCCCTTACTAAGGGTGTCAATGCATCAGCTTTTCTGAGAGGGATACCTATTGATACTATCCACGCAGCCAATTTTACTTTAGCTATCGCAATCCTGCGAGCTAGCCTCATCTTGCTTCTAAGCTCTTCGTTGGATTCTAAAAGTTGCTCGATCTGAACCTGACCCCTCTTTCTTTGTACAGCCACAATGTGCTTATTCGTTTTAGCATGATCCCTGCCATTTGACAATCCTTCCCTCATGTCAACGACACAAAATTTGCAACGCACTCCCAAGGAATTTGAAGCAGATTTCATAACAAACTCACTGACCTCTGGGTCACTTTTCCACTTCGTCAAAAACGTGTTTTCTTTTTTTTTTTGCATGTACACTAGTTTCCTTAGAATTATTCTTTGAGTGGTCATAGTCACTATCACTTTCAGAGCTGGACAACATTTTGGATCCTTTACTTCTAGCTTTCTTCACTGTAACATCCAAATCTTCATCTGACTTCTCTAATTCCAAGTAATTCTCTTCATCAGCGCTAATCTCTGAACATGAGCTATCTTGGACCTGCACGCTGAATGTTCTTTTCTCACTTTTGTTCCTCGCACTTTCTGGTACTGGAAGACTCGAACTTTTCTTTCTCACTAATTCTAATATCTGATGACCAGAGCTTGGACTAACTTCGATGTCACTTTTTCTTTTCTTACTACTGGCTGTATTTTGATTTTCAGGACCTGAGTTGCTGCCACAGTCTCCTTTGTTTTCACAGTCAATGCTGGTTGTCTTGAAGAAATTTGTAATATGACGCTGGCTCATGATCTCCTTTCAATTTCTCTTCAGCCAGATCTAAAAGAATGTACCAAGTTAAGACCACCATGTTGATTTTTTTCTTCTAAACTAATCCTTTTCACCGATTTTTCTTTTCTGTGAATTAATAGGAAAAAAAACATTGTTTTTAAGATGAAAACAAAGAGTGAAGTTGAAACTTAAGACGATCAAAAATTATTACCCCTCGATCCATGCCTTTGTAGAATTGATTAGCGCTTTACTGAAAGCAAAAAAAAGCAAAAAAGCCAAATTATCCTTTAACAACTAGATTTATTGCATGCACAGCGTGATATAATTAGAAAACAAATGTTTTTGCGACATAAGTTTAAAACAATACTTAGTAACTAATAGGAAATTCTTCTTTATACTGTTTTGTTCCATGCTTTCAGTAAAGTGCTTGTCAATTTTAGAGCCGCATGGATTGACGGGTGATAATGTTTGTTCTAGTACACCTGACAGCCCTTTCCCCATGGCTGGGGAGGGGGGTTTTAAACCTGGAACCATAGCTATTTGACATTTGGATGATTTTGAACAAAATGGCTAACTCAAAATTTGAATTTAAAGCATTTAAAAAGGCGTGGGAAGGGGGGTTGCCTACTGTCTGATTACTCTTGACTTTTGAAAATGGAGCAAGAACTTTCAGTTTCAATCGAATGAGGCCTGTCTGAAGTCTATACGATTATCCCTTCGACAAAAACCTTAAATATGAACAATGGACAGCTTGTATAACTTAGAGCCCTTGCCCTGGGGGCAGTGGAAGGTTTTGTGCACCCCCCGAAGAATAATTATTATAATTACTTCACCTTTTGACTTTACTTGCTATATTTTATTTATTTCTGGTAGATTTTGAATGATGTCGGGAAATCATGGAAAATTCCCTTTCCCAACGAAAAATTCCTCGATGGAAAGATCCGCCCGCAAAACCTATATGAACACCATTCGATATGAACTTATATTTGTTCGATATGAACACTTCGGTTTAAACAGGAGTTGCTAGGAGGGTGAAGGTGGGATTCGATATAAAATTCCCTGGGCTGTATCCATGACTTTTGTTTGGGAGGGGGTTATTTTTTGGGGGGGACAAAAATTTTTGAAAAACATCAAAAATACGAAACTGATACTTCATCTCTTTTGATTTCTGGGATTACTTCTGACCCATGCTGTTATTATGAGAATAAAGAGTGACATTAAACCCCAAAATGAGCAGAACTCATTCCATATAGGAGGGGGACTTCCCCTTCCTCATCCCCACCTCCATCTCATGGTTTTAGAAACTTCAGAGGATGCTCATTCGATCAGATATTGAGAGTTTTGTCCTTTTTATAAGTCAAACGTGACTTGAAACCAACCAGCCGCGGGAGGGCTGGTAGTGGGTATTTTTTTTTGGGGGGGGGGGGAGGATGGGGGTATTTTCCGACAGTGCCAGGGAGGTGACATTAAACATAAACAAACATAAAAAAGGAGAAATAAATCTAACTTAATGGTTTGTGACGTCTGACTTTCACTGTTTTTGTGACAAAAAAAGAGCTTAGTCGTGAATCATCTAGACAGGGTTTTATATCATGACGTTAAAAAACAAAGAATTTTAACAGGGTTGAATATATAAATATTCTAACTTGCGTTTTACCCAACGATACTGCCTCATATTTTTAGAATGCTGAAAAACTGAGTACTGTGGTTCAGTTGCACGAGGGTTCAGATACACGAGGGTTCTGCTGCGGAGGTTCAGTTGAACGGTGGTTCAGCTACTCGGGGGGTCAGTTGAACAGGGGTTCAGCTGCCTGAGGGTTCAGGTGCAGGGGGGGTCAGCTTCACGGGGGCCAGGGGCACGTGGGTTCAGTTGACAAGGGTTCAGTTACACGGAGGTTCAGTTTCACGGTGTTCTGTTGAACGGGGGTTCAATTGCATGGAGTTGAGTTGCAAGGGGGTTCAGTTGCACGGTGGTTCAATTACAGTTGTTTAGTTGCTTGGGGTTTAGTTAAACGGTGGTTTAGTTATACGCACACCGTTTATCTCACTGAGACTAAGCTAATTATCTCCAAATACAGACAGAGAAACCGGTTTTACACAGATCAAGAACAAAGAGTATGGTCGCTATAACACTTAAGTACCGAAATAAATGTAATTAAAATAACAAAATTAAAACAGTTAATAATAATTAAGAAAAATTGTGAATTCTTTATTATTCTGGTTTCCACTGTCTTTAATTTATCTTATTGTTCATATAAGAACTGTTCATATAAAAATTCACTGTTAGTAAAGAAGCATTGAAAGCATTACATAACCATACTCCAACGATTTAAGTGGGAACCTCAGTTAAGTTGGCAATTGATCTTGAGAAAATTTTAAATACTTTTGAAGAAACTTTCTCTTTCCATGATAAATTTCTAAAAATCAAAAGGACCGGAAACGTTTACTACGAAATTAAAAACAAATAAAGCAATCAAAAGAATAAACAGGCCTAATTCAACATATACAGGGTTCCCATTTCTAATGTTCCATTTTCACCATAATAACAGTATATTCCCTACCCAGCTTAACCTAACCTTTCTAACCTTGCCCAAATAAATACCCCATATTAGGTTTTATATTTCCCATCAGATTCAGATTATCAGAGAATCCTACTGTAAAGGTTTCAAGCTCCTATCTGCAAAAATTTTGAATTTTTTGTTTTTCGCCAGAAGAAAGATAAAAGATGCGTGTTTATTTGTTAGTATTTGTTTTTGTTCTTTGTTTTTTTTTTCAGGGATGATTGTACCGACCGGAAACTAAAAGTTCTAGCGAACTTTATAAGTGACCTAAGAGATTAGAGGGCAACTAGTCCCTCTAACCCGCGCCCCTTTTTTCTCAAAATCGTCCCATCAAAATTTTGGTTACTTACGTGTTAGCCCGACAACAATCACGAATTTTGCTGCTAAAAACTGGTTTGTCATACAGTGTACATAAACAATTAGCTTAGGTTCACTGAAATAAACTACGTTGAAGCTGTTTTTATTAAATAATTATTTGAAAAAAACTCCGTTTTCTAAAGAGTTAAAGAGGCTGAGTTACAAGGTTGAACCTTAAAACGTGCAGGAATTAGGAGGCACAGTTGGGGGGCTGCCGCCTCCCAAACCCCCCGCTTTCGCAGCCTTTAAATAAAAAAAAAAATTTTAAACTGAAAGTAAGGAGCGACATTAAATCTTAAAACGAGCAGAAATTATTCCGTATATGAAAGAGGCTGTGCCCTCCTCAACGCCTCGCTCTTTACGCTAAAGTTTGACTTTCTCACAACTCTTTTTTTAAACAATAAAAACTTTAGCGTAAAGAGCGAGGCGTTGAGGAGGGCACAGCCTCTTTCATATACGGAATAATTTCTGTTCGTTTTAAGATTTAATGTCGCTCCTTACTTTCAGTTTAAAATTTTTTTTTTATTTAAAGGCTGCGAAAGCGGAGGGTTTGGGGGCGGCAGCCCCCAACTGTGCCTCCTAATCCCTGCACGTTTTAAGGTTCGACCTTGTAACTCAGCCTCTTTAACTCTTTAGAAAACGTAGTTTTTTTCAAATAATTTCTGCACGTTTTTGTACAGTTTATTACTTATTATTGCTTGACTAACTGTTAGCTGATCGTGTCAGGAGTTGAATTTGGGGGGCTGCCGCCCCCAAACCCCCGCTCTTGAGCTTTCTTGTGTTAAGGCTTTTAATTCCTGAATACTCAAATCACGTCGTACAGGGTGCCTCCTAATCCCTGTACCTTTTAAGGTTCGAACTTGTGACTCAGCCTCTTTAACAGCCCCTCCCCCCCCAACTGTGCCTCCTAATCCCTGTACGTTTTAAGGGTTGACCTTGTAACTCAGCCTCTTTGACTCTTTAGAAAACGTAGTTTTTTTCAAATAATACACATAAACAGGTTAGACATGCTTTGTTATTAAAATTGACGCGCATATATTTTCATAACAAAGCATATCTAACCTGTTTATCTGTATTATTTGAAAAAAACTAAGGTTTTTCGTAAATGAAAATTCGGGGGATAATTTTTTCGGTCTTAAAATATCAAAAGGCTCTAACAGGTCGAATTCTGCTTCGAATGAGTCCTCATTCAACCGGATCAGTTGCCAACTGTGGCCTGTAGGCGTGGCTAAGAAAAAAAAAAGAACTGATGATGAATTTTAAGTGGCTATATTTGGTTTTTTGAAAACAGGGAAGGAGCGATAAGATTGGGCTGAAATTTCGAGGATAAGCTCCCGGGCCCTAGGAAAGCTTAACCTCTAAATTTCAGCCCAATCGAACAACGTTAAAGGGGGCTGTGGTGGGAGGGTCCAAACTTCCGGCCCAGTTTACCCCATGAAGATAAAGTCGGAGGAGGATGAAATTTTGCAAGTTTCTTAGTTTGAGCTTGGGCTACAAAATGCGATTACCGCCGTCTCTCTGCGACCTCTAGGACCTGAAATCGCTTAACATTGTGATGGGTCGCCTCTTTATAGAGGCACAAGTGTGCCTCCTTGATTTAATATATAGAGATGGTATTTTGATTGGGTTAGGTATTTAACATAATGCGTTCTGGTCTGGGCTGCCCCCTTTCATTGTTCTTTGTTGTAGTTTCCGTTATTTTGTTACTAAAGTATTATATTTTCATCATGTTTTAGGATATTCGATTAGGATTAACTTAACTTCATTTCTTGAGTATTGTCGGGCTAACACTTAAGTACCAAATTTTGAGTTCAGTGCAGGGGATTTTCCACAAGGAGAATTTTCCATGGGGAGGGAATTTTCCAGGAGGTGAATTACTACTGCTCTAATATCTTTACAACACGGGAGAAGTGAAGTTTGGTTAATGCTAATGAAACAGAACAAAATATGATGAAAATATAATAGTTTATGAAAAAATTGGGCTATATATTTGCAAATTAGGGTTGGGAAGGTGGGGTAAAGCATAGCATATATTTAATACGTAACCTAACCTAGGCTTTTCCCCCCCTAAAACCCAAAAAACTAAAGTTAAAATATAGTTCCCAAAGTGAGATACCCCTGAATACTTGTTTATACAGCATTAGATAGCGTCAGATCTTTGCTTTTGTCAAGTTAACGCCTCACGTGCTGTACAGATATTAGAACAGTACTAGTAAATTTTTCAGGGGAAATTTTACACTTGGGGAATTTGCCAGAATTACTGTATGAAATTCTTCAGATGTCTTGCTTTCTCTTTATAGACTCAATTTTACGCGAAGAGATGTTAATGGTAATTGTTCGGAGTATATTTTCACCAGGATTGAATTGTTTAGTGGATATATCCGTGGGGAGAAGGATTTCTCCGTGCAGGTGGAGCCAGATTTCCTGGCATTACATAAAAACGATCAAAAATTAAATAAGAAAACATTTTTTTTCAACTGAAAGTAAGGAGCAACATTAAAATTCAAAACGAACAGAAATTATTACGTATGTGGAGGGGGTCGCCGCTCCTCAGCACCTCACTATTTACGCTAAAGTTTGAATTTCATACCAATTCAGTACTGTTGTATGATTTGTAACACACGCGAGAAGTGAAGTTTTGTTAATGCTAATGAAATGAAACAAAATGAGATAAAAATATAATAGTTTAGAAACAAATTTCGGCTAAATATTTGCACATCAAGGGGTGGGGGTAAAGTATAGCATATATTAAATACTTAACCTGGCCTAGCCTAGGTTCCTTTTTTTGCCCCTTCAACCCCCAAAAACTAAAGTTCAAACCACTGTTTGCAATGTTCGGCATAGGAGTTGTACGATGAAAGAAACTTGCTTGACTAGTTCCTTTTATCATGCTCACTGTACAATATCGCGCGTGTGTTACAGATAATACAACAGTGCTCCCAATTCTTTCAGAACGACTCTTGAAACACGAGGTTCGTTTAATTAAAACAATAAGAAGCCTTTTTATAAGAACTTAAAATTTTTAGTGTAAAGAGTGCTGTAAAAATATTTACAGCACTACCTCCAGACTCAAATATAAGCAAAAAAGCCTAATCGAAGAGAGAAATTTGATCAAAATGGCCAATTCCCCAGCCGAAAATTTAACCAAAATTTATCGAAAATTTAACCAAAGGAAATTTAAACATAAAAAAGATAATTTAAAAATGCTACTCTACTCCTTTAGTTCTTCCTTCTGGAGAGCCGCAAATCTACGGTTTTACCAATATCAGTCATTTCTCTATGAAACAAAACTGCTTTTATTCCTATTTCAATACTGCATAGAAAACAAACAATACAGAAACTCACATTTAAAAAAATTCAAATCATTCCTCATTGACTGACTTTTATCTAAAACGAGTGAATCTAAGTCAAAATGATCAAAAGAGCAAGATATTGCCAAATGCCAAGTAATGATTTGATGTTGGAAAGAGTCTAAAGTCTGACGTATATACGCATAGATGTTTTCATATAAAGCCTGTCTAACCTTCTTTTTTTGTATTGATGAAAATTTGAAAGCATGCTTCGGAAGCTCTACGAAATTCAATTTTTAACAGAAAATTAGGTCATATTAGGAGCCATTAGAACAAAAACCTGTGACTTTCTACCATTCGGGGGAAAAACCTGTGACCATAAGAAAAACCTGTGAAGTTTCACAGGAAACCTGTGAATGTGGCAACACAGATGAAATCCATCTGAGTCTCTCATAAAGGGACCATTTTCATCAATTGCTTTAAAAATTAAAATGTTGCGCAAGCGTTTTGTTCTCACACATCGTGACAGGTCGCGATTCTAATAAAATCGCTAAATATAACAATGTGTAGATTGTTAATTGTTTTTTCGGGTTGGCTAAAAGTGATGTCTCTTCAAGAACTTCACAATCAGTAAAACCCTTCAAAAATTGTAAATATTTTATTATGATTGATTTTTTTGTGATGATTTTGCCGGGACTCTATATACATTTTTGTAGAATTAAATAAACTGCCTTTGTTCTTTATTTAACAGGCACAAACAACTTCAAATATTCCAAATTGTAAATTTAATATGTTTTCTGTTTATTGCACATTTTTAGTCATTAGAAAATTTTAGCAAAATATAGCAAATAGAGTAATTACAGGACTTCAAAATGAACTATCAATAATTTTGTTTAATAAATGAGGGGTCGAATACTCTTAGCTGAAATTAATTAGTTTATGGGCTTATACGTTTGTGGATTTATTAGTTTGTGGGTTTAAAATGAACTATCAATAATTTAGTTTAAAGAATGAGGGGTCAAATACTCCGAGCTGATAAAAATTAGTTTGTGGGTTAATCTGTTTTTGAAAATCAAACGGGGATGAACAGAATATAATATTTTAAGCTTAAGCTTAGTGTATAAAATTTTAAATTACAATTTGTTTTAATTTTGAAATTACGAATAGAGTTGTCCGGTTTAAGCTTCAGAAGTTTAATAGTGGAAATCACAGAAGGTAAACTACCAAGCTGACAATATGGAGTAGAAGGAAGGGGAGGTAGAGTATACAATACATAGAATGGAATAAATATGGATCTTTACTCTAAGCCCTCCCAAATAGATATTCGATAAGTGGTTATCGTGTTGGATTTTTTACCGTTTTAATTTTTTTTCCATCATGGTAAAAAAAAAGTTTCGAAAAAGAGATGTATTTACTACCATACCCTGAAACCTTAGGCAATTCCTCACACTTCACAGCCCAGATGAATTTCTAACGACTCAGGAAGTTTTTTTTCTCTTTCAGAGCCTTTTGACTGGCAATTTAAGGCCTTATTTTGGTACTTGTGTATTATACCGCAAACATTCAAGTTTACGCTGTGTAAAACTCGAGAACATACCTTTTTCATCAGTCTGTATTCAGAAACAATTAGTTTACGCTCAGTGGAAAACAAGTGGCGGGTGTCAGAATACATTGGAATTGTATAATTTGGGCTATATATTTGCACATTAGGGGTGGACGTTAGGTTAGGTTACCCTCTTCCCCCTTATGTACAAATATATAGCCCATATTTTTTTTCTAAAGTATTATATTTTCATCATGTTTTGGTATTTTTCATAAGAATTACCCTAACTTCACTTCTTCAGTGTTTGCGGTATAATACACAAGTTCCCTTATTTTATATACTAGTCCAGGTAAAACAACAAAAAAATAGGCTAAACCTCAGTGTTTTAGTAACAGAAATATTTTTTACCCTGAAATGTTCAACACATCCCTAATAACAAATGCTAGCTCAACAAAATTTGGCACTCCAGAAAAATTCCTTTTTTCGAGGAAAAGAGGGGGAAGAAGAGGGAGGGGGTAATCTTGAATTTAAATTTCTGCAACGTTATCTGGATTCAAAGTACATTCTTTATTAATTCGAGTCCAAGGAAATCAAAAATGATATAAGAATTGAAAAATTCAGTCCCTTAGTACCCCATAAACAGCATAAGCGAAGTCAGAAGAGGATGAACAACCAAAATCCTAATTTGTCCAGTATTAGATGGATTAAAAGATCATTTCCTATTAATACAAGTCTGTGAAGATAGAAAGAGACATCAGAATCAAAAAATAATATAATTAATTTCTCTATTTCCACCCGATGTGAGACCAGAGGGGGTGACAAGCTGGAATTTTAATTTCGGCAATACTCACACACAAATGAACACCAGAATGTTCAGAGAGATTTAATTAATAATGTATACTGGTTCTCTCAAAATCTTGGGATGGAAACTGGTATGTCTGAAAGTTTGAAGTCTGATAACTGGGGCTGGAATCTTTGACCAAGCGGTCAAACGTCCATTATGACTGATATTAATAATAAGCTTGAAAAACAAATCCAAGAGATCCAAAGATTAATGAGAATGTAAATTTAATAAGCTTGGATTCTTTGCCGTTAATATTTAAGTGCATATCCCTCTTCGACTTCCTGCAAATCCTGTACCTATCATAGGAGACAAAATCTAGCAGTAGAACTACGGACCATTCCAACAGCCCCTTGCATCACGTGCTTAAGCTGCATGTGATTCGAAAATGACATCTTAGCAAACCAAAAAGAAAATTTATTTGAATTACCATTGTTGAAACCTTAATCAAGCAAATTTCAACCCCCCTCATTGAAAAACAAGAAAAAATAACTTTTTCACTTGGGCAGCAGTTATACGTCCTCTTGTGTTTTTTCGTCGTTATTGAGGCACTGGAACATCATAGAGAGGTGTTCAAGGACTCATAAAAAATAAACCGTATATCATATTGTTTTGCTATGTACCTAGACTCCATAAGGCCGTCCATAAAGTGCCGAATGGTACGCTAGTGCAATTTGCTTGATATTTTTGGAATGGAAAGGCTGGGTCGGACACATAGACATCATAAAGAGCCAATTATGCGCTTATTTATACACTAAATTTTATATTCAATTGCTTTTTATAAATTTGACTTTATAAGGCAACCATAAAGTGACACATGGCACCCACAAAGTGTGCTTTGGGTTTTCTTTTCATTTTTAGAAATAAAAATTAACAAAAAGTATGCTGTCCATTGAAAAAATTTGGCGGACAAATTTCCCCCCATTCTTGTGGAAATTCTTCCCTATGGAAAATCCGTATGTATATTTTCCTTGCGTTTAAAATAGCGGCAGTATTTTTAATTTAAAGAATTTGAAAAAAGTGTCTAAATTATTAACTTACTCGTTGAGCATTGTCTTTTTTTAATCCCACCTCCTCTCCTCTCGGTGAAATAATAATCTTTTTCACTTAATTTTAAATTTCAATATCACCTACACTAAATTAAAAACAACTTTTATTTTTTAAATTTGGATTTGGGTAGCCAAACATAATTGAAGAAGACAAGGTATACTACAAAAAAGTTCGAAACCACAAAAAAAGCACCATTGGTTTAGCAGGGTGCTATAAGGCAGCCCTTTCACCGTGGAAATACATTAATAATGCACAAATATTTTTCATAAAACCTTATTCTCAATCAATTATACAACATCCTCCTTCCTCCCAACCTTCCCTCAATCCAAAAAATAACCCTAGGAGGAGTAGAAAGCTGTGCCCTTACAATATCTTTAGGCACGCAATTCTAATATTTCTTTAATAACACAAATAAACTACTAAAATCTTTTAATACCCATTTGGCTACTCAAAAATCAAACAAAAACCAATACAAAATAAATTAAATCATGTATCTTAATACGTTAAGCATTGAGCCTGTTTGATTCAGTTGAGCACGTTGAGCTTAAATCGTTGAGCATTGTTTGATTAAGAATATCCAGAAAATATGAACAATTCTTGGCAGCACTGTAGTAGATACCTTATATTAAATAAAACTCAACAAGGATGCCAATCGGATGGGAAAAATTGACACCTAGAGTTTGAAAATTACCTTCCCTCTTTTATTTTATGTTAAAAAAAAACTAATTGTAAAAAAATAACACAAGGAATTTTTTTGTGTAAATCCGGGTATGGGAGGTATACATTTCCAAAAGAGAAGGGGTGGAATACTTCTTTTACGTTTAAAATTCCCTTCACCAAGAGAAGCTTGGTCTCTTAGTGCTGCATTTTAAAACTGATAACATTAGATAAAGAGTATGGATTAAACATACATATATTTTTTTGATTCACTTTATCCTACTTGCAGTAAATATTTCGTACAGCATGTAAGTAGGAATGGGACAGAAGGCGCAGAAGGGGCACCACTGCTGCCATCTATAATCGATTCTAACGTGACAGGGTATATGACACCTCTTTCTGGGTCAATCAGGGATGTTTCTAAGCCTATTGAATACAGACGGAAGTGACGCAATATATTCACTGAATATGAGCATGACAACGTTATTGATCGACTAACGGGACAAGATCACGTGTCTTTTTCAAGGTCAATCAGGGGATGTTTCTAAGTGTGTTGATCCACTAACGGGCCAGGATCACGTGTCTCTTTCTAGGTCAATGGACTTACGTAAGGTTTCTCTTACATCACAATTCAGCCTTAAGATTTTGCTTATAATGAACATGCGTTAAGGTTGAAATACCATACCGTCTCAAGACATTATGGAGAAAACATCAGATATTGTTGACTTGGAAGCTTTAGCTACATAGATTTATAATGTGAGTTTTGTTTAGTAAATTTTCGTAGGTTTTTCCAAATAAAATCTTTTTTGTAGTTCCCCTCCAATATATTCAAATTCAGGGTATACCCCCCTCCCAAAACAAAAAAACTCCACTATGCGATGTTTATAGTCGTTAGAAAGCGTACAATACGCTCTTTTTTACCGTTAACGATTTTAATTCGTTCATTGGAAATAATTCCCTTTTCGACAAATATATGCAATTTTTATGCTTTCTATATTCTAGCTAAAAGGGTCAACTAACATCCGTCAACTCTTAGGTATTAACATGCCGATCCTTAATTATTGCATCCCGTCAAATGCACATCCGGCTTGCTAATTCTTATAAATTTGCGCTTAAGCATTACAGTGGTTTCACAAAAAGATGTTTTTTTTCCAGTCAAATTGTCTAGAGTAAATCTTATGAATTGCAAGAGTTGGTTATGATAAATAGTTTCATATAGCATTAGTTGCTTCCATTTTGAGTACTCAGTGTTTATATGGGGGGGGGGGTTAAGAAAAAGAGACATACCTGCCATGAGCAGGTTTATTGAAGCGGGGGTTCAATTAAACGATCTAAATTGATACATCCTTTGACCCTTAGAGGAATAATGTGCAAATATATGCGTTTCCTCTCTAGGCATGTATTTAAATTTCCCCACAACCAATAACGGATGTGTCCTATTTTAAATGTGGACGTTCTTATTTCTGAAAACTAAAACCCAACTTTACCCAAAAAAATATTATTAATAAAATCAGATGTATTTTAAACGTGGATGTTCGTATTTCTTGAAACTAAAACCCAAATTTATTAAAAAATCATATCTTATTAATAAATCAGATGTCTTTTAAACGTGGATGTTCATAGTTCTGAAAACTAAAACCCAACTTTATTAATAATAAATATTATTAAGAAACTCAGATGTATTTTGAACGGGGAAGCTCATATTTCTGAAAACTAAGACCCAACTTTATTAAAAAATCAAACATTATTAATATCACATGTATTTTAAACGTGTATGTTCTTATTTCCGAAAACTAAAACCCAACCTTATTCAAAAACAAAATATTATTAACAAAATCCTATGTATTTTAAACATGGATGTTCTTATTTCTGAAAACTAAAATCCAGTTTTATTAGAAAATAAAATATTATTAATAAAACCAGATGTATTTTAAACACGGATATTCCTATTTCTGCAAACTAAAACCCAACTTCATTAAAAAAACAAACATTATTAATATTATAAAGTCTGTTTTAGACGTGGATGTTCTTATTTCCGAAAACTAAAACCCGACTTTATTAAAAAGTCAAATATTATTAATTAAATCAGATGTTTTTTGAACTAGGATGTTCTTATTTCCGAAAACTAAAACACAACTTTATTTAATATAATCAAATATTATTAATAAAAACAAAGGTAGTTTAAAAGTGGATTTTCTTATTTCTGAGAACTAAAACCAGACTTTTTTAGAAAAGTAAATATTATTGATTAAATCAAATTTATTTTATACATGGTTGTTCTTATTTTTAAAAACCAAAACCCAAATTAATTAAAAAAAACAATTATCATTAAAATCTAATGTATTTTAAACTGTGGATGTTCTTATTTCTGAGAACTAAAACCAAACTTCTTTGAAAAATCAAATATTATTAATAAAATCAGATATATTCTAAACGTTGATGTTTTTATTTATGAAAACTAAAACCCAGATTTATTAAGAAGAATCAAATATTATTAATAAAATCATGTGTATTTTAAACGTGGATGTTTTTATTTCTGAAAACTAAAACCTAACTTTACTAATAAATCAAATATTGTTAATAAAATCAAATGTATTTCAAACGCTATGTTCTTATTTCTGAAAACTAAAACCAAAATTTATTTTTTTAAAATCAAATGTTATTAATAAAATCAGATATATTTTAAACGTGGATGTTCATATTTCTGAAAACTTAACCCAACTTTATTTGAGAATCAAATATTATAAATAAAATCAGATGTATTTTATACGTGGATGTTCTTATTTCCGAAAACTAAAACCCAACTTTATTAGAAAAAAAACAAATATTATTATTAAAATCAGGTGTATTTTAAACATGGATGTTCTTATTCCTAAGAACTAAACCCTACTTCTTTGGAAAATCAAATATTATTGATAGAATTAGATATATTTTAAACGTTGATGTTCCTATTTCTTGAAAACTAAAACCCAGCTTTATTAAGAAAAATAAAATATTATTAATAATATCATATGTATTTTAAACGTGGATGTTTTTATTTCTGAAAACTAAAAACCCAACTTTATTAATAAATCAAATATTATTAATAAAATCAAATGTATTTCAAATATGAATATTCTTATTTCTGAAAACTAAAATTCAACTTTATTTTTTTAAATCAAATATTATTAATAAAATCACATGTATTTTTAATGTGAATGTCCTCATTTCTGAAAACTATAACCCAACTTTTTTTACCAGATGTATTTTTAACGTGGATGTTCCTATTTCTGAAAACTAAAACCGAAACTTTATTTTTTTAAAATCAAATATTAATTATAAAATCGGATGTATTTTAAAGGTGGATTTTCTTATTTCTGAAAACTAAAACCCAACTTTATTTAAAAATTAAATAATATTAATAAAATCAGATGTATTTAAAACGTTGATTTTCTTATTTCTGAAAACAAAAACCTCACTTTTTTAAAAATCAAATATTATTAATAAAATCAGATATATTTTTAACGCGGATGTTCCTATTTCCGAAAACTATAACCCAAATTTATTAAAAATTAAATATTGTTATTAAAATCAGAAAATTTTTGTTTGGATTGTATGTTCTTATTTCTGAAAACTAAACCCAAACTTTATTTAAAAATAAAATATTATTAATAGAAACTGATGCATTTTAAACGTGGATGTTCCTGTTTCTGAAAACTAAAATTCTCTCTGCCTGTGTGTCAGGACGGGTGTTTGCTTGTTTGTGGATATTTTTAAGAAAAAAAATTCAGCTCATCTCTCTCAGACTTTGGTAAAAGTCCTGTTAAAGTATCTCATTTTCTAATATATCCCCTTTGAGTCTGCTAGTAGTATCTTTATCTCTGAAAATTCCGTTTCTTACATCTCTGACTTTTTAACAAATATTCTAAACGTTTGAAGTTCTAGCATATCCTAAAAATTAAGATCATGTAACAAAGTAATGTATAATATATTTTTAATGAAATAGTGACTTGTAGAACATTAATATAAAAATATGCTGACGAGAGTATTATACATTATTAGCCTCGTTGAACAACTTTCGACATTTTGAATCTGTTCCTTAAAATTATTCATCATGTTCTCTCTTGATACTATAGTTACTCTCTTCTCTTAGTTCATAACCAGTAGAATAATCATTCATCCATTTTAAGTCATACAAAATTTTTATTGGGGTGTTACCTACAGGTTCAATATGCATTTCATCTTTGGTACTATTGGATTCATTGGCTATACGATCAATAGTAGTAATAACGTTCATTTTTGCTTCATTTTCCATTAATTCTTCTTTATATTCATTGATGATATTGTATACCAATGCCCTTTTCATTTTGTTAGCGATTTCACTGTCTATTCTCACATTGTGTTTACAAAGGTAACAGTTTTGGCACTTAGACATGACATTATTTATTACTTTCGTGCAGCAGTTGGCTTTTCTTTTCCCCTTTGCATTCATTTGAATACTAATACCAGAACGAGGGGAATAAAATATATCAGTAGGTAATGTGTTACTAGAACCATGAGCAAGAAGATGCCCCTCTTCATCAACTATTATTTTTATGTTGGCATTCTCTTTGAGCACTATCATCTCTGGTAATAATACTCTTGTATATCCACCATTTGTAAAATGGAAATTCTTGAGTACTCCAAAGAAATCTAAACTCTCACTGTCATGACAACGCACTCATACATTTCCAGTGATATCATCTCTTGTACTTGTTTCATAATTCAAATATTTGTCTTTGTCAGCATTCAAGACAACAATGACTTTATCATGTGTACTCACTTTCCTCGAATCATTCATTTTCACTTTTTAAACAAAAATATGATCCAGATGTCAATCCTTCTAATGTAGAAAAATTACTGACTTAATATATGCCGTAAAGTAAGTAGTGTCGATAACCATGCATAGAGTATCACTGGGAAAGCCGCGTCGTGTTTATCAGCAAGCATAAAGAATGATTGGTACAGCCGCAAGCATATTTAGCATGTTTTTTAAGATACGTAAAAAAAGTTGAAAAAAAACCTATGTTGAAAAAAAAAATTAAAAAAAGTTCAAAAAAACTTAAAAAAAGTATATTAAAAAATGGGGGGAAGGGCCAAAAAGTTGGGGAGAGGTGGCCCTTGGAGGTTGGGGCAAGGGGACCTTTGGAGGTTGAGGTCCTTGGTGGTTAGGGTCATTGATGGTTGCGGTCCTTGATGCTTCAAACATATAATCATCTCACTAGTTGATTTCCAAGGATTTCTAAGGATTCCTGTGGATTGTTCTAAATTTCTTTATTAAAATTCCTTTCTTGGCATTTACATCACTATTAGTATTAACTTTTTAGTATACTATAATGTTAGAGCATATTTTATATTGACAACACTGTTCAAACGGTACTTGTGTATTATAAAGAACACATACGAGAAGTATAGCTATGTCAAGTCATAAGGTCATCTTTTCATCGTTAATCGTTTCCATAGATTGATGCCAAGAATGTTATTCCAAATTTATAATAAATTGCCTATGAGTTAGCAACCTCTTCGGGCTTACCTTAACTGGTAGGCATTTTAATCCTTTTTTACCACC
Organism: Artemia sp. Qi Xiang Cuo; assembly: GCF_049724085.1. NCBI lineage: Eukaryota > Metazoa > Arthropoda > Branchiopoda > Anostraca > Artemiidae > Artemia > Artemia sp. Qi Xiang Cuo. Next base: position 43,169,286 of record NC_142800.1, on the reverse strand, counting down.
TTCATACATTCCAATTAAAAATATTATCGAGCTCTGTTTCACCCCTATTATTTATTCAACCATTGAGATCATTCATTGCAGTGTTATGCAAATGCCATTTTCCACAAATTGAGTTAGCTTTTACACAAATGATATAACTTTCAAGTTGAAACAATTATGACTCTATTATACCATTCATCATTCTGTAATTACCCTTGGTGCATAAAAAAAGTTGAAAAAAATATATCATTAAAAAAAAATAAAAAAAGTTAAAAAAAACTTCAATAAAAGTTTAACAAATGGGGGGATGGGAGGCCCCCAAAAAGTTGGGGAGAGGTGGCCCTTGGAGGTCGGGGATAGGGGACTTTTGGAGGTTGAGGTCCATGGTGGTTAGGGTCATTGATGCTTGCGGTCCTTCATGCCTCAAACATATAATCATCTCACTAGTTGATTTCTAAGGATTTCTATGGATTGTTCTGAATTTCTTCATTATAATTCCTGTCTTGGCATTTACATCACTATTATTATCAACATTTTAGTATACTATAATGTTAGAGCATATTTTATATTGACAACACTTTTCAAACGATACTTGTGTATTATACAGAACACATCCGAGAAGTAAAGCTAGGCAAGTAAGAAGGTAATCTTGTCATCGTTAATCGTCACCGTACATTGATGCCAAGGATGTTATTCCAAATTTACAATAAATAGCCAGTGAGTTAGCAACCCCTTCGGGCTTACCTTAACTGGTACGAAGTTTAAACGTTTTTTACCACCTTCATACAATCCAATTAAAAATAATATTTAGCTCTGTTTCACCCCTGTTATTCAATCACCAATTAAGATCATTCTTTGCAGAGTTATGCAAATGCTATACCTTTTTTCGCAAATTGAGTTAGATTTTACACAAATGATTTAACTTTCAAGTTGAAAGAATTATGACTCTATCATACCATTCATCGTTCTGTAATTACCCCTGATGCATTCTTAACTAAACCTGATGAGATGCCTTTAAGCTAGAGGTTATCACTCTCTTTGACAATCTATTCAAGTTGTTTTTTCAACTGATCTAGAAAAACTAATTGCATTGTATTTTATACAGAAAATACATGATTCTATGGCATCCGGGTGAAACCAGTATTTTTACAAAAAGACTATTAAACCTTTGAATACGCTATATGAAGGTCCTTAGTTTTGGCTATTGAACCTAGAAAAAACATGTCTGACAAGTCTTGTACCGTCTGTACCAATAGATGACTGCCCTTGGTAAGCCATGTATTCTTGAAACTGCACACATATTCTTGTGTAATTTCTTGTGTACTTCGGATCTTATACATGGATATATGGAGTACCATTAGTAGAAACATCTCTGATTGGCCCAGCAAATAGGTGTTGCCTCAGACACCTGTCTGGTAAGGTTTGTACCCTCCGTAGTAGTAGATGATTGCCAATGGTAAGCCATGTACCCGCGAAACTGGACACATATCCATGCCTCAGGCTTGTAGGCGTCGCATCAATAGATGCATTACTACTTTGATCGTCTACCATGACAGACTTAAGGAGACCTTGTAGTTTTCTGGATGGCCAACTAACTTCCTTAATCACGTCCCATGTCTTCTTTATATTTTTAAATCAACAAATCATTTTGTAAAATATACTGTTTTAGCTCTCCGAAAAATTTATATCAGCATATTACGGTACAACTTAAATGCTTCTAATTTAGCATCACTTGGGTCTGTGTTACCATCACTTGTTCTGCTTTCCAGAAAAAAATACATTTCAGTCTGCAACAAATATAGCTGGATGTTAATTATAACTATTTTATTTAAATGATCCTCATTCAAAATATTTGAACTGAAAATCATATTTTTCTAACCAATACAAATAAATGAGACTTTTTATTCTCCAAATACTGTGATAAAAACCAGAAACTTTTTATTATATTGTTCTTGTGTGATAACATTCATTCCCAGCTGGGTGGTAAGCGAGAATAAGTTTCAAAGCTGTGCTTTTTTGGAGTTCGGGCTCAATCCAAACTATGGGAGGGGAGGGGGTCCCCAAACTATTTTGGTCACAAAATTTACTAAAACTGATTGTCTAACCGTAACTTTGTAATTAGTAAGAGATATTTTACTAGTAATGCTTGTGAGAATCAAATATGGGTAAAGGGTAAAAAAGGGGTGTGGTTTATTCTTGCTATCAAAATACCTAGCGGCAGAGAGGTACTTTAGTACTACAGAGAAATGAGATTAATTTGCTAATTTGATGTTTACTGCGATAAATGCATTAACATCAAACCTTCAAATTTAATAGAAAAGTTTTAAACGAAAAATTCAGAATCTGAAACTGATTTTTTTTTCCGTGAAAACATTTGTTATATTTTCTATTTGAACATACCTAAATTTAATGTATAATTTTCATAGCTGGTATCAAACAGTTCGTGGTAACGAACTGTAAGTAAGGAATGACCTGGCTCAATAGTAACCAAAACTCTACAAAACTGAATTTTGATACCAATAGATACATCAAAAGAATTGAATTTTTATGCTGATTTCAAATATATAAGTGTCATAAAGTTTAGTTTTACCCATCAAACGTTAGGTTTTGAAAAACGGAGAAACACCCCCTAAAAGTGATATAATCTCAATAAAAAATACACCATTAGATTCAGCTTTTCGACAAATATATGTAATTTTTATGCTTTCTATATTCTAGCTAAAAGGGTCAACTAACATCCGTCACACTTGGGTATTAATATGCCGATCCCCTATGACGCTAAGCTGCTAACCTGACTTTATCAGCTCAGTAAACAGGCTAAAACTTTAATTATTGCATCCCGTCAAATGCACATCTGGCTTTCTAAATCTTATAAATTTGCGCTTAAGCATTACAGTGGTTTCACAAAAAGATATTTTTTTTCCAGTCAAATTGTCTAGAGTAAATCTTATGAATTGCAAGAGTTGGTTGTGATAAATAGTTTCATATAGCATTAATTGCTTCCATTTTGAGTACTCAGTGTTTATATGGGGGGGGGGGGGTTAAGAAAAAGATACATACCTACCATGAGAAGGTTTATTGAAGCGCGGGTCCAATTAAATTATCTAAATTGATACATCCTTTGACCCTTAGAGGAATAATGTGCAAATATATGCGTTGCCTCTCTAGGCATGTATTTAAATTTTTTCTAAATGGTAAAAACAGGATTTCTATGCTTTTAGGGTTTATTTCCTGCATGGAGTGTATTTCAATTTTTTTCTAAATGGTAAAAATAGAAGCATTTCTAGCATAGAGCTACTGACTGTCGCAGTATATTTCTCGCAAATTTTACTTTTTGCTTTGCTGAAAAGGGGGGGAGAGGACTTCTTTTGGCAATGGCAGATGCTTTCTAGACAAAATTATGCCTTACAATAAATTCTGTAGAAGAGGGTACTAATTATCCTTCTGTAAAAAGGGAGTCATTATTTTATACTAAATGTTTTCTTCCTTTTAAGAACAATTATGAGAAATGCCCCCCTCCATCAAAGAGGGCTAGGGTTAATGATAAAACCCCTGTGAGGGCGTCAGTGTACAGTATGACACTTGGCCAACACCGTCAACTCCCTTCAAACCAGCTCTGCCTGCCCAAGTCCCATCCGCGCAGGCTCCAATGCAGCCTGGTAGAAAATTAAAGAGAGAGTGGATGGCTGCTCATAACGTTACTGCTGGACAAGATTGTGAGGTCACCCCTTATCAAGAATTGCCGGGCCCTTCACGACCAATGCAAGGCAAGAATGATGTGGCCCCTACAGCCCTCAACATGCAAGCTGCAAATCTAAATGTGAGTTTTCAAATATTTTTTCTCGCTAATGATTCTTTTTCCCAAGTCAATTTGAAGGACTGAGAATTGTACCATTAGACATAATTCCAGATTCTAATTTGCGTAAGAAAGGCTTCGATAAGAGATGCGAGACTTAACGGTTTCAATTTTATCATTTGCTCCGGAAAATCTTGAAAATAACTGACTACACATTGAAAATAGGCTATTTTCAGGAGATTTCATGATTTTCACTATTTTATTGTGTGTGTGTGTAGCGGCACATGCGCTGCTTATTTTTCTGTCTACTCGATAATTCATTGAGATAGTATAATCAATATTGCAAATTCAATAGCGACGTCATGGATTTTCACTATTTTATTGTGTGTATGTGTGTGAGTGTGTGTGTTTGTGTGTGAGTGTGTGTGTGTGTGTGAGTGGCACAAGCGCTGCTTGTTTTTCTGTCTACTAGATAATTCATTGAGATAGTATAATGAATATTGCAAATTCAATAGCGATGTCATGATTTTCCCTATTTTATTGTGTGAATGTGTGTGTGTGTGAGCAGCACAAGCGCTGCTTATTTTTCTGTCTACTAGATAATTCGCTGAGATAGTATAATATTGCAAATTAATGAGTATTAAAATTCAATTTTTTAACTGAAAAATCGTTTCATTATTGTCATTGATATAGAAATAAATATAAGATGTCATTTTTTGAAATTAACCAAATGACACTATATGATCACAGATAGTGATATTGCTAAGCGTGTTTTTTAATAATAGTAAATAATATTCCAATTTTAAAAATAGGGTGATTTAGACACTTTGAAAATAAGCTATTTTCTTTTATAGATTGTATTGGTTCCATATTCTCTCTTCCCATCATCAACTGAAGAAACAAGTCAAAAACTCATTGACGCGCCTATGGAGTTTCATGACATTCAGGATATGGAAACATCAGCTATCGATGATAATGAATGGCATAGTATGGTTAACTCTGATGAAATACCTTCTGATATTGACAATTTATTAAGTAATTATATCAGTGTAGATAATTGCACAGTTGAGCAAGGCATTTCAGTTAGTTCAGTGGGCGACTTACCATGGCTAAGTCCGAATACATTACAAATTTTAGATGATTTTACTAATGAATTAACTGAGAACCCTCCCCCCACTGATTTAATATACATAGTTCCTATTCAATCAAATTTTATTGAAAATGAAATGACTTCGATGGATTCTCACAGCCCTATTATTGAACATAGTGGGGGAGGGGGTGATAATATACAAGAGGAGTAGGATAATGATATACTATTCACAACACTACTAGAATTTCATCAAACAAATTCGATATTAAATACAATAGTCGTTTATAATGCAACTTTTGGGGATCCTTTTAATTCACTTATGGGAGGGGGTAATTTTATAATCGACTCTATAGATATCGTTCATGAATATTTGGAAAAAATTCTTACACTTTTAGAAAACCAGATTCAGTAGTCGGGAGTAGGGACTCTATGAAGGCTTCAATTGTTTTAAGAATATTTTATTTGAATGAGGGGAAAAGCGAGGCGTACGATCATTATGTACACATCGAATTGTTAGTGGTATATTCTCATTTAGAAAATTTTGAAACAGTTTATATGCAGTGGATAGACAACATTATCATGAATTTTGAAAATTATAATGAAAATGGTAGTGGTTCCGTAGTTTTATTTATTAAAAATTTAAGTGTAAATATATGTAAATTCATAAAAGACTTTATTTTAAGAGGGGGGAATAGGGAAACGGGTACAGTTTTAAATATAATCCCGATTTAGAAGGATGTCAGGGCGTTCAACCAATCTGTTTCGAAACAAGCCAAAAATGTTTCATGTATCATGTACGCTTTCCTCATATCAGCTTTTGAACCTCTACGAGAAGAAGCTTCAAAGAAAAATTTGGAATACTGGGCTGTACATGGGAAAGAGGGATCTGATTTTCCCCCTGTAGATTTCTCATGTTTAGAGGAAAAATTTCCAGTAACACTCAGGTCAATAGATATTTTCGAAAGAGTCAACGCTCATTTAAATATCGGCGTTACTGTACTGCAATATGAAACAGAATTTGAGGATGGAGCACGTTCTAATAAAAAGGGGGTAATATTCCCAATAAGGGGCCCGTCAATTGAGTTGATGAAGCACTGGGTTTGGTTGTTGTATACACCGCCTAGTGAACGCAATTCAATTGGCCATTTTAATCCTATTACGGATATCAGTAGAGTTCTGGGGGAGGGAAAGAATAAAGGGACACGATACTATTGTCCAACAAGTCTCTCTAGATTTCATAGTGATTTAAAGTTACAGAATCACACGAAGCATTGCAGGCGTCACGGTTATCAATCAGTGGAAACAGTTTCGGGTGACAGGGCCATTTTAAGATTTAAAAATTTTCAGAATACGCTCCTGCAAAGCAATATGATCGCTTTGGATTGTGAAGCTAAGCTAGTGGATGTGGCTAAGCTAGTGGAACACAATGAAATTGTTAGAAATAGGCGAAAAATTGGATGAGAATGAGTGCATGATCAAATCATTAACTAAATTAATTGCTACTGCAAATGGAGCTATTTCTCGTTTGAGAAATACTCATTACCCAATGTTGTTGTCCGCAGAGGATCGTCTGGTGATTAAAAATAAAAAAATATGCTGGGTTTGTAAGGGGGAATTTGAAGAGGGGACTAAGGGAAAAGGGACTAGAGGGAAAAGAAGGGGGAAGGGGAAAGTCAGGGATCATAGATATTGTCTGTAAAAATACAGATCAAATTTATTCAGAGTTTGGACTAGATATTGACTACTATTTTTCCGCACCTCATTTGGTGATGGACTTGATTCTAAAAATTAGTAGGTAGGAAATAGAGTTGATTACTGATGTGGATAAACACCTATTTTAGAAAGATCGATGAGGGGAGGGTATGTTTTTCATGGATATCGCGTTTTAACAACGGATCCAAGTGGAAAAGACAGCAGTGTAAAGTCTAATTCAGTTTTCCTTGACATGAACTCATTGTACCCCTCAGCAATGTCTCACTACTCTTTGCCGTGTGGAAATTATAAATAGCTTGAGAATCCTTTTGAGATCCCCAACATTCACACCGTCGAGGACAATGGGCCACAAGGATGGTTCTTTAAAATTGACGGGCACATACCATTGGATCTTCATGATTCGGTCAAAGATTTTGTATTCCCATGTGTCAATAGACCAGTGACCAAGGAATCATTGAGCCCATGCAATCGATCTTTGGTCGATGATATGAGCATGCACTGGACCCTCTCCAAGCAGAAGCTGATTGCAGATCTAGACCCCAAACATAATATCGTTTTTCACCTTGTACTTTTGCGATAGATGGTGAACAATGATTTCAAGGTTACAAAAATAAACAGGGTCCTGCAATTCAGTCAGAAACCATACTTGAAGACGTTTATTGACACCTTTGTTGGTAAACGCACAATGGCAAAAAGTAAAGTTGAAAAGGAAATGTACAAGCTTATTTTAAATTCAGCTTTTGGCAAAATGTGTGAAAGCGTACGAAAAAGTACACTTGCCAGAAGGTGTTACACAACAGACAAAGCAACATTGTTCCATTGTACGTGCCTTGGCTTTCAAAACCAAAGGAAACATTAAAAAAAAAACGTCTCCTTCAAGGCGGCCGGTAGCTTTTTACACTTTTACTACCAATAATTGTAGGACACAGATTTTGTATTCCCATGTGTCAATAGACCAGTGACCGTGGAATCATTGAGCCCATACAATCGATCTTTGGTTGATGATATGGGCATGCACTGGAACCTCTCCATGCAGAAACTGATTTCAGATCTAGACCCGAACCATAATATGGTTGTTCACCATGTGCTTTTGCCATGGATGGTGAACACTGGTTTCAAGGTTACAAAAATACACAGGGTCTGCAATTCAGTCAGAATCCATACTTGAAGACGTTTATCGACACCATTGTCGGTAAACGCTCAATGGCAAAAAGTAAAGTTGAAAAAGAAATGTACAAGCTTATTTTAAATTCACCTTTTGGCAAAATGTGTGAAAGCGTACGAAACAATACACTTGCCAGAAGGTGTTACACAACAAATAAAGCAACATTGTTCCATTGTACGTGCGTTGGCTTTCAAAAACAAAGGAAACATTTTTAAAAGAAAACGTCTCCTTCAAGCGGGTGGTAGCTTTTTTACACTTTTACTACCAATAATTGCAGGACTTGTAAACAGTTTCTCTAGATTGCTAAACCCTATAAATTGACTCCAATAGAACTTGTCCTCTCACCCGTAGAATACTTTGAAGACAATCTAAGCAAATTCTTTAATGAAGAAAATATTGCCGATAATAAAAAGCTAGTTTTACTTCAAGATGCATTACATCTTGTGGACAAACATAGACCTTATCGTGAGAGACCCGTCACCGTCACAGATCCCCCTAAACAGGAATTATCTCATCAAGATTCTGCACAATCAAAGGAGAAGAAATTGAATTCAATAGTGACATCAATTGGAAGCCTATTGCCAGTGACCTATCGAGAGCAGAGTATTAACATATCTCATGTTGGAAAGTGGTGATGATCATAAAGTTCAAGTCGATAGCACAGGGAAACGAATTATAATTCAGGGAAAAAGTTATAATCTAGTTGATTTAATTTACAATATGGTGGAGAATCGTAAAGGACTTTTATCATTTGACAATAATCTATAAACCTTTCTAAATGCATCAAACTTCCCCAAAAGTCTTATTGGCAATAAGCAAATTCTACAGAAAGTAAAGGAATATAGTCCTCTAACATCGCTACCATTTAAAAGAGAAGAAGAAGAAGGTTTTAATTGAACTTTGGAAAATACCAGCAGCAGCAGCAGCAGCAATGATTTAATAACATAAACGATGATGGCTAGACAAAAGCGAAGACGTATTGATTCACTCTCCAGTTTGCAAAAGGGGAGTGGACATTACACTACGTGTTTGCGTTCAAAATTGATGAAGTTTTAAAACATGTCTATGAAAATATTGGTGAAGCGGGAAGTCTAAGTTCCCCCACAATTATTTCTAAATTTGCCTCTGACATAGATCGCAGCATATAAAAAAAAGCAAAAGAGTATCTAGAAAATGAAATCTAACGGTGTGGTTTTCAATTATAAAGTTTTGTTCTTATTTTCTTTATTTGATTCCTTATGTGGGAATTTTCAATCCTCGAGTTTCTCTGGGGATTTTCAATTAAACTCTTTGTTGGCGGTTCGCGAGTAGCATACTAGAGTAGAGGGGAAACTTCGTGTGTGGGGAGCTTCAATTAGTGGTTCAAATGGGAAGCATATTTTAGTGGCCATACTGAGTCGAAATCAGATTGTAATGATTCAGGTTCCCTTGAGACCGATTGGAGCCACAAGGACTAACTATCTTGAGAAATACTAACATAAAGAGATTAAAATAAGAAAGTAATGTATTTATTTTTACTCACATGATCGGTACAGAGCTTGACGGGAATATCAAAAACACTTCGCAGTCAAAGACACTAAGGTAAAGTTGTTGACTGGGGCAATACAAGTAACAGATAATTCACTAGTGATAAATGTTTTCAGAGGTTCATTCTAACTGCAAATAGGCTCACGTAAGACTGTTTTAAACTCCCATAAAACTGATCATAGATTCATAATAGACTCCCAAAAGACTGCCCCAAACTTGCTAAGTTTGAAAGTACTATACTCTGCGATTTCGCCTAACATTCAGGCGTTGCAGAAAAGTACATTACACTGATTCTATTGGTTCTGATTCTACGTCTCGTATTACTATTCGATAATGATTTACCAATCAGCTAGTCAATTTTAACTAACTTTTGATACGATTTATGACTCTTTAAAACTTCACTTTGGAATTCTTCTTGGCAGAATAAAATTCTACCTCGTAATTAGAGCGGGATATATGGTTCTACTTTTGTATTACAAGAAACCATTTTTTAAAGTTTTATTTTTTAAAGTTTTTACCTTGTACTTAAAGCGGAATAAATATTTTTACTTTTGTATTTAGAGTGATCATTTTTGTATAATAATTTCTACCTTCTCTTGATAGTGTGGAAATACAAACTCAAGATCTAAATTACATTGCTGGCTGCCTGTCATATACAATTGGTCGCTCTAATTATCAATTACTTTTAAATTTTTCGTTGGAACAAGTTCTTCATACGCTTAAAATTGTGATACAATTGTTTTGGTACTGTTTAATTTTACATTTAAGTGTTACTTGATTTGTGGATTATTTGAATTTTTGGGTTCGTATTTTGGGTGATTTTATTTTACTTGAAAATTTTGGGGTCTTGAAAATAGTTTCGATTACATATCATCCTTCCCATTCTTAACGATGTCCTCATCGTTGTGTTACCCTGCTCTTTCTACTCTTTCAAATTTTGATCTCGCTTCCCTTTTTTATTTTTATTTTAACTTGGTACTTGTTACTTGAATTAACTCAGCTTTGGTAAGATATATATTTTTTCTTCATATTCCCGATTGCTTTATGAGACTACATATATTAAGACATTACTTTAAAGTCCATCACTTATACACTCTATTTGACGAAAGGGTCAAAGAGTTTCTATTGACTAACACATTTGGTTATATGATTACGTAATAATTATTATTTCCATCACCTGATATCAAAATTCCTTCACCTGATATGCTAATAATTCTACATGGTTCTAACTAATTAAGTTCTGCCTTTGCGACTATTTTATCACTTAAAATGGTACATGTTTTCTTTTTCTAATACTTGACTATACTTTCACCTGACGCTATAATGATATGATAAGTAACTGACTTCAAGAACACTAATACATATAAATTAAATAATTTGCAAATAAGAGGTTTGACACATTAATAGGTTTAAGCTTGATGTCTGATTGCAACACTGGGATAATGTAGTTTACACTTGTTTTCATCTGTTTTACGCAAAGTTTCTCAATACTCACTAAAGTTACGAGTTAGATACATAAGATTCACACTTACTTCATCATTCTACGTGTCTATAATACTCACATACGTTGTCGCTTTACTTTGCGCTTCCGTTCAATTAATTACTGGGTTGGCTAATTGTTTATTTTTTGTCTTCGTGGTGTTTCACTTTTTGCCACTCGTTCCTTGGGATAAGCGTTTATGTTGTCCATAAGTATGACTACTTGCACAAAATTGTCCGTGCGTGGTCAGTCACGTTATATTCGAGAGGTTGATGTTATAGATTCGTTCAATTGTTTCCTGTGTACATAACTCTTCGGGAATTATTTACATGAAATGGGTATCTTGCTCGCTGGACCGGGTAACTCTCCTTGGGCACTTCTATTCTTCGGAAAATTTTATACTCGTACAGTCTATGTTTCCCGTAGATTGTTCACGTTTAGTCCTTCTTTTATTTGAATAAAAAGCTGTGTTGCGATATGTAAGGGTAATTACGGTTGGATTACGGATTATGGATTACGATAATTACGGTTGGTCTCAGAATTTATGTTCGACGCATTTTCTTTAATTCTTGTTTTAAGGATACACCATCGTTGAGGGCTTGGTCATGGGGATTATGGCTAAGATAACTTGGTTTGGTCTCTTCTCTGACACTTTATTTTGGGAAAGTTTACACGTACAGTTTATATTTCCCGCAAAATTGATTGTGTTAAGTTCTTCTTCTCATGGGGGATCGTTCGGTTTTGTGACCTCTAATAATGGTTGGATGGTGTCAAAACTTGAACTTGGGATCTTGGTTCAACATGTTGTCTCTATTTGGAGCTTAAAATATATAATCCTTGAGGGATTGGCTCCAGGGTATTATTTGTCTTTAGGATCTAATGTTTGGAATCTTGCCGTCTAAGGATAGTTATTGACGGTTCTTATGTAGTTTTACGACATCGCGGTTGGGGTGGTTCTCTAGGTAATCATTAATTCAGATATATATCTATATATGGGGTTCTTGGTTTGCCAATAGTGGTTGGGGTAGTGTTACCTGGTACTAGGCTTGGGTGACTTGGATTGTCATCAGGTCATTGTCTTCAGGGGTTTCCTTGGTGAGTACTTATCGGTGGTTGACAAATGATGAGAGTAGATGCTACTGGGTTGTATCCATTTTGCGTGCTGGTACACCAATAATTAATTTGCACTGATTGCTCTGCTTCCTGGAATATAAATATCTGGGCAGAATCATATGCTCTTTATAATTACATAATTTAAAACACATACAGCAATAATACACAATTTATACGATATTATATGGGGACTATTATTTGAAATAATAGTTGTGATTAGTCGTACTAATGATATCAATTTAATATGGGTACGGCTAAACTCAACGATAAAATGAATAAAAGGAATTTTCATTCTTTTACATGCATATTGCAGCAACACTAGATTACTATGAGATAAGCTAGGTAATCATAAGAAAAATGATTGTGTATACGAAAAATAACACAATATGAGATTTTCAAGATTTAGTGATTATATATATACATATATGTATGTGCATTTGGCATATGTTCAATATTCCATACATTTTAAATGTTATTCAACACTCATCTACTTTAGCATTTACTTTTCTATTATATAACTAAATGCGAGGTAGGTTACATGGTTTTCTGAGAGGTCTCGATTTACAATAAATTTTCAAGTCTTTACTGTTTGCATGTGTCCATGCCGCTCGAGAAATAAATCTTTGTAGTCGCATGGGTTTACGCAAAAAATCAGCATAGATTTGGGACTAGGCATCGCACGAATGAAGACGTCTATTCTTGTTCGCTCGATCGTGTCCTCTCCTGTATTTTTTGCTTACGGATTATCGGGAAGTTCTGGTTTTAGATTTTGCATCTCACTCGATTCAATGTGATCTAACTTTGCCCTTTTTCTACGTGTTATCATAATTCTTCCATAATTCAGGGTCAATAGCATTCTTATAGTCAGAGAGATCATGAATATGAATCCTATCGTCAGGAGGATATTCCACCAAAAATTTGTTGAGAATAGTCCGTATCTACTTTCTACATACGTCAATCTTTGGTCTTCATTAGTAAATAGGAGAATTTGAGAGTCTAAGGCTTCTTTAATTTTTTTTAGTGGAAAGGTTCCTTTGACATTCTCTATTTTTGACCATATTGCGGTTTTCACTTCTTCATTTTCGATATTAGGACTTGTATGTGATAAATTGACTGGTTTGAAATTAACCACCTTTGGGCTTATTATATTCGTGCTTGTGGTTATCAGTGGTGTTTGTACTTCGGCTTCTTTGGTTACTAATCGACACCCTTATTTTATGGTTATTGTTCCCACGTCTTGTAATAGTAGTTCAGTTCTCTAGCTTGGATCGATTCTTTCTGTGTTGTTATAACAAGAGATAGCCCCAACTGTTTCTTTTGGGACAGAAAATAGCCACAGATCATTTCTGAGATGAATATATATTTCTCGTTTTGTACTACCTACTAGCGCTTCGCACGAATTGGGAATTTCTTCTTGTTGTTGTCTCTTTTAAAATATATCTAACATACAGAACCAGAAGTAGCAAACCTATTCCACTACTACACCAAGCTAAAGGTTCACATCACGGAAATAAACGAACAACTATTTGCAGTAATAACAATTCCATTAATAAATCAATAATCCATATATGATTTGCATAAAATTTCTACGTTCCCAGCCAATATAGGTAAAACTAATTCGTTCATGACTATCACCCCCGAAGCGGAATACTTGCTAGTCGATCAAGATAGAAGGAAATACGCCTTAGCAAATCCACAGGACCTTAAGGAATGTGTAGCATTCAAAAACCTAGTATGTTAACTAACCCTGCCTATTTATAACGTAAAACCTGGATCCTGTATGTTAGATATATTTTTAAAAGAGACAACAACAAGAAGAAATTCCCAATTCATGCGAAGCGCTAGTAGGCAGTACAAAACGAGAAATATTTACTCATCTTAGAAATGACCTGTGGCTATTTTCTGTTCCAAAAGAAACAGTTGGGACTATCTCTTGTTATAATAACACAGAAACAATCGATCCAAGCTAAAGAACTGAACTACAATTACAAGATGTGGGAACAATAACCATAAAACAAGGATGTCGATTGGTAACCAAAGAAGCCACGGTACAAACACCACTGATAACCACAAGCACGAATATAATAAGCCCCAAGGTGGTCAATTTCAAACCAGTCAATTTATCGCATACAATTCCTAATATCGAAAACGAAGAAGTAAAAGCCGCAATATGGTCAAAAATAGAGAATGTCAAGGGAACCTTACCACTAACAAAAATAAGAGAAGCCTTAGACTCTCAAATTCCCCTATTTACTAATGAAGACCAAAGATTGACGTATGTAGAAAGTAGATACGGACTATTCTCAACAAATTTTTGGTGGAATATCCTCCTGACGGTAGGATTCGTATTCATGATCTCTCTGACTATAAAAATGTTATTGAACCTGAATTACGGAAAAATCATGATAACACGTAGAAAAAGAGCAAAGACAGATCACGTCGAGTCGAGTGAGATGCAAAACCTAAACCCGGAACTCCCTGATAACCCTTAAGCCAAAAAAATAGTAAGGGAGGACATGATCGAGCGAATGGGAGTAGAGGTTTTCATTCGTGCCATGTCCAGTCCCAAATCTCTACTTATTGTTTGCATAAGCCCATGCAGCTGCAAAGATGTATTTCTTAAGCAGCATGGACGCGCGTAAACAGTAAAGACTTGAAAATTTATTGTAAATCGAGACTTCTCATAAAACCATGTAACCTACCTCGTATGTAGTTATATAATAAAAAAAAGTAAATGCTAAGGTAGATGAGTGTTGAATAACATTTGAAAATGTATTGAATATTGAACATATGCCAAATGCACATATATACATGTATACATATAATCACTAAATCTTGAAAATCTCATATAGTGTTATTTTTCTTAGACACAATCATTTTTCTTATGATTACCTAGCTTATCTCGTAGTAACCTAGTTTTGCTGCAATATGCATGTAAAACCATGAAGATTGCTTTATTTCGTTTTATCTTTGAGTTTAACCGTACCCATATTAAATTGATATTATTAGTATGACTAATCACGACTATTATTTCAAACAATAGTCCCCGTATAATATTTTGTAAATTGTGTATTATTGCTGTATGTGTTTTAACTTATGTAATTATAAAGAGCATATGATTCTGCCTAGATAGTTATATTCCAGGAAGCAGAGTAATCAGTGCAAATTAATTATTGGTGTACCAGCACGCGACACGGATACAACCCAGTAGCATCTACTCTCATCATATATCAATCACCGATAAGTACTCACCAAGGAAACCCCTGAAGACAATACCCGGATGACAATACAAGTCACCCAAGCCTAGTACCAGGTAACACTACCGTAACCATTATCGCCAAACCGAGAACCCCATATATAGACATATATCTAAATTAATGATTACCTTGAGAACCACACCGACCAGTCATGTCGTAAAACTGCATAAAATCTGTCGATAACTACCCTTAGACGGCAAGGTCCCAAACATTAAATCCTAAGGACCAAGAATACCCTGGAGCCAATCCCTCAAAGATTATATATCTTAAGCTCCAAATCAGAGACAATACGTTGAACCAAGGTCCCAAGTTTAAGTTTTGACCCTATCCAATCATTATTAGATGTCGCAAAACCAAACCATCCTCCAGTGAAGAAGAACCTAACACAATCAATTTTGCAGGAAATATAAACTGTACGTGCAAACTTTCCCAAAATAAAGTGTCAGAGAAGAGACCAAAACCAAGTGATCTTTACCATAATCCCTATGACTAAGCCCTCAACGATGCTGTATACTTAAAACAAGAATTAAAGACAATGCGTCGAACATAAATTCTGAGACCAAGTTTTGATACAACGATAATTACCCCTATACATCGCAACACAGCCTTTATTCAAATAAAAGAAGGACTAAACGTGAACAATCTACGAAAAACATAGACTGTACGAGTGTAAAATTTTCCCGAGAATAGAAGTGCCCAAGAAGAGTCACCCAGTCCAGCGATCAAGATACCCATTTCATGTAATTAATTCCCAAAGGGTTATGTACCCAGGAAACATTTCAACGAATCTATAACATCAACCCCTCGTATATGACGTGAAAAACCACGCACGGACAATTTTGTGCAAGTAGTCATACTTATGGACAACATAAACATTTACCCCAAGGAACGAGTGGCAAAAAGTGAAACACCACGAAGACAAACCATAAACAATTAGCCAACCCAGTAATTAATTAAACGGAAGCGCAAAGTAAAGTGACAACGTATGTGAGTATTATAGACACGTAGAATGATGAAGTAAGTATGAATCTTATGTATCTAACTTGTAACAATAGTGAATATTGAAAAACTTTTCATAAAACAAATGAAAACAAGTGTAAACTACATTATCCCAGTGTTGCAATCAGACATTAAGCTTAAACCTATTAATGTGTCAAACCTTTTATTTGCAAATTATTTAATTGATATATATAACAGTGCTCTTGAAGTCAGTTACTTATAGAATCATTATAGCGACAGGTGGAAGTATAGTGAAGTATTAGAAAAAGCAAATATGTACCATTTTAAGTGATAAAATAGTCGCAAAGGCAGAACTTAATTAGTTGGAACCATGTAGAATTATTATCATATCAGGTGAAGGAATTTTAGTATCAGGTGGAGGAAATAATAATTATTATAACCAAATGTGTTAGTCAATAGAAACTCTTTGGCCCTTTCGTCAAATAGAGTGTATAGGTGATGGACTTTAAAGTAATGTCTTAATATATGTAGTCTCATAAAACAATCGGGAATATGAAGAAAAAAATATATGTATTACCAAAGCTGTGTTAATTCAAGTAACAAGTACCAAGTTAAAATTAAAAAAAAAGGGGGGAAGCGAGATCAGAATTTGAAAGAGTAGAAAGAGTAGGATAACACAACGATGAGGACATCGTTAAGAATGGGAAGGATGATATGTAATGGAATCAATTTTCAAGACCCCAAAATTTCCCAAGTAAAGTAAAATCGCCCAAAATACGAACCCAAAAATTCAAATAACCCACAGATCAAGTAACACTTAATTGTCAAACTTAAAAAGTAGCGAAACAATTGTATCACAATTGTAGCTCTATGAAAACATCGTTCCCACGAAAAATGTAACAGCGATAAATAATTAGCGTGACCATGCGTACATGACAGGCAACCAACCATGTTATTTAAATCTTGAGTTTGAATTTCCAAACGATCAAGAGATGGTAGAAATTATTATAGAAAAAACGGTCACTTGAGACACAAAATAAAACTATGTATTCCGCTGTAATTACAATGTAAAATTTTATTCTGTTGAAGAAAAATCTGATTTATTATACAAAAAAATGGTCACTTGAGATACAAAATAGAACTATGTATTCCGCTGTAATTACAAGGTAAAACTCTAAAAAATAAGTTCTTGATACAAAATAGAACTATTTATCCCGCTGTAATTATAAGAAAAGACTTTAAAAAATAGTTTCTCGAAATACAATGTGGAACTATGCATCCCGCTCTAATTACAAGGTAAAAAACTTTATTCCGCTAAGAAAAATTCCACAGTAAAGCTTTAAAAGTCATGAAATCGTATCAAAGTCAATTAAAATCAACTAGCCGATTGTTACATCCCTGTCCAATAGTAATAGGGGACATATAATCTGAACCAATAGAATCAGTGTAATGTACTTTTTAGTAACGCCTTAATGTAACCTTCGGCGAAATCTCAGGGTATAGTACCTTCGAACTTAAGAAGTGGGAGTTAATCTTTTGGGAGGCTAGTTTGAGTCTATGATAAGTTTTATGTGAGTCTAGTAGCAGTCTTATATGAGTCTATTTGCAATTAGAATAAACTTCTGAAAACATTTATCATTAGTTAATTAACCGTACTCGTATTGCCCCAGGCAACAACTTTATCTTAGTGTCTTTGACTGCGAAGTGTTTTTGATATTCCCGTCAAGCTCTGTACCGATCATGTGAGTAAAAATAAATACATTACTTTCTTATTTTATTCTCTTTATGTTAGTATTTTTCAAGCTAGTTAGTCCTTGTGGCCCCAGTCGCTCTCAAGGGAACCTGAATCCTTTCAATCTGATTTCGACTCAGTATGGCCACTAATATATGCTCCCCATTTGAACCGCTAATTTAAGCTCCCCACACACGAAGTTCCCCCTCTACTCTGGTATGCTGCTCGCGAACCGCCAACTAAGAATTTAATTGAAATTACCCATAGAAATAATTAATTGAAAATTCTTATGTAAAGAATCAACTGAAAAGATAAGAACAAAACTTTTATTGAAACCCCCCTCCCCCTTAGACTTTCATGATTATCCCCAGAGTTGGTTTAAGGGGACCAAGATCACTATTGTTTGTTAACCAGACTTTTGAGATTTTGTCCTCATAAAAATGATAACAGCAGATGTAGCTGAACCTCCTGAGTGAGGAGGTTTGGACATTCCTAATGGCTAACCAAAAACTACAGAAAACACCAAACAAAAGCAACGCAACACTACCAGTCACAAGAGGAAAAGAAGAGAAGGAAAAATGGCTCAAATACGTTAATATTAACCTTTAAACTAATAAACACAAGAAAATAAAAATTTAGCAGAATGCTTTATTAGTTTAATCTTTTCACCCTTTTCTCCTTTCAGAAATTCCATTTGGTTTGTAGACACTGATGATGGTGGTGAATCAAAACAGTACAAGTCCAATCCTGCGGCCACAGACAAAAAGCAAAAACATCCAGTCCAAACAAAAAGTCCAGTTACCGCCGGATCCAAGGACTTAGCTTGTTTTTGCGATTTACAAACTGCTGTAAAGGGACTTAGACTGAAAATTCAAATTTTAACTGTGACCTTATTTGAAGACGTAGATCGATTCTGATTATACCAAAAGACTTATCATGAAATTTTACATAAGGTAGAGCCCATAACTCGATTTCATAGAAAATGTGACTTGACTGTTTTTGCATAACGCTAGTGATTTGTCCTCTAAAGTTGATTCTGATGTTTGTAGCGCTCTATATCTTAGCGCCTTAAAAATATTCAAAAAAACTTCTAAAGTAGAATTTTGGAAGATTTTGAGTTAGTGAGAAGAGGGATTTCAATAACATCGTCCCATAGCATAATTTGTCCTCTAAAGTTGATTCTGATGGTTGTAGCGCGCTATGTCTTAGTACTTTAAAATATTTAAAAAGAAGGGGGGCAGGGGGGGGGGCAAAGGGGGATTTCAGAAATATCTTCCCAAACCATAATCTGTCCTCTAAAGTTGATTCTGATGTTTGTAGCACTCTATGTCTTAGTGCTTTAGAAATATTTAAAAAAGCTTCTAAAGTAGAATTTTAGAAAATTTTGAGTTTGGGGGGAAGGGGGATTTCAAAAACATCTTCCCACAACATAATTTGTCCTCTAAAGTTAATTCTGATATTTATAGCACTCTATCTATTGTGCTTTAGAAATATTAAAAAAGATTGTAAAGTAGAATTTTACAAATTTTTTAGTTTGGAATGGGAAAATCAGAAACATCTCTCCACAACATAAATTGTCCTCTAAGATCAATTCTGATGTTTGTAGCGCTCTATGCCTGATCGCTTTAGAAATATTGAAAAAAGCCTCTAAAGTAGAATTTTGGAAAATTTTGAGTTTGGGCTGAAGGGGGATTTCAAAAACATCTTCTCATGGCATAACTTGTCCTCTAAAGTCGATTCTGATGTTTGTAGTGCTCTATGTCTGAGCGCTTCAGAAATTTTTAAAACATCCTCTAAAGTAGAATTTTGGAAAATTTTGAGTTTGGGGTGAGGGGATTTCAAGAATATTTTCCAATAACATAATTTATCCTCTAAAGTCGATTCTGATGTTTGTAGTGCTCTATGTCTTATTGCTTCATAAATATTAAAAAAAAGGGGGGGGATGTGGGGGGGGGGGCAAAGGGGGATTTCTGAAATATCTTCCCATAACATAATTTGTCCTCTAAAGTTGCTTCTGAAAAAATTCTTCCTTTAGAGGTAGAAGGAGTGGAGGTACTTACTCTAAAATGCCTTCCCGGGACATACTTTGGTATGTAAACCCATCCCTGGAAGTTTCATTTTCCTAGCCCAACCCCTTTCCAAGATAGCCAAAAGTAACTAAAGTAGAGTTTTGCCAAATTTAATTTTTTCAAAATTTCAATATGTCATGTAAACAAATTTGAGGACCTTTTAGAAGGAGAAGGAGTGGAGGTAAGCCTATGTATTTCAAAATACCTTCCCTGGACACATTTTAGCCTGTACACACATCCTTGAAAGTTTCATTTTCCTAACCCCCTTCAATGATAGCTAAAAGTAGATAAAGAAGAATTTCACCAAACACTTTAGAGAAAGGAGGATTGGAGGTAGGTACTTTGGTATTTATTTAGCCTTGGTCCCCTCATAAGGAGACATGTTAAGAAAACAATTCTTACTTTAAAATATGCATAATGATCCTAGTTCTTATATTATCCAACGGGAGAACCTTTATCATCAAGTCTTTCCTCTGAAAACTTCAAAAGAGAAAAAGTTTCCAAATATCACCACGTTTTTAATTCAATGCTTAAGTCTTTTTAAATTGCCGCTGTAAATTGCCGCCTAATAAGTTCTTTTATAGATAGCGTTCATGCCGGTCTTTTTATTTTATTTATTTTAAAATAGCAGTGGGATAGGCAAAATGTAAGTGATGAAGGAAAAATAACAGTGGAGTTAATACAAAATATTAATAGCAGGGGCAAAGGACGATTAGCAGTGGTAAAGGGCAAATAGCAGTGACGTAAATACACAATATTAATAGCAGTGGTTAGGTGAGGCTAGGTTATGTTAGGTTATGAAAAGAAATGAAATAATATAAAAATAAAAAGTGATAAAACACATAAATTTTTTGTTAATGGCATGATTTATAACAGAATTCACAATTTCTATAATCTCAATATACAACTACTTTTTCTTTAAACACGTTTTTGACACACCTGTTAAACACGTGCTAAACGCTATCTATAAAACAACTTATTTGGCAGCAGTTTACAGCGGCAATTTCAAAAGACTTAAGCATTGAATTAAAAACGTGGTGATATTTGGAAACTTTTTCACTTTTTAGGATTTTTAGAGGAAAGACTTGATGATAAAGGTTCTCCCCTTGGATAATATAAGAACTAGGATCATTATACATATTTTAAAGTAAGAATTGTTTTCTTAACATGTCTCCTTATGAGGGGGCCAAGGCTAAATAAATACCAGTACTTCTAAATACCTTCCCAGGATATATATTTAGCCTTTGGACCCATCCCTAAAAATTTGGTTTTCCTAACCCAACCCCTTTCCAAGATATCCAAAATTAGCTAAAGTAGAATTTTGCCATTTTCACTACTGCCCCATAAACAATATATTTTATTCAGACAAATTAATTTTAAGACAGGTATCAACAAAACTCCATCAGGGATTGTATTTACTTGAGATACAATCAGACACTTTGAATGCCTAGTTTTGCGATATTTTAGTCTTTAAGTAATAAAAATAGAAAATCTATATTTTCTAACAATTAACATTCCTTTCAGATTTTAAAAATACCGCCACAAATTCCCAATCACTACAGCCCTCCGTACAGACAATCTAATTTAATAAAATGGTGTTGCCATCAAGCCAAGGCTAATTGGAGGGCAAATCTGGCATCAGCCTTTTCAGGATTGTATAAATATGATATAATATTAATTGTTGATATATAGTCTATTATCCATTGATCCATCCTAAGGTAGAACTAAGGTAGATATATAAATAACTAAGGGATGATCAAGATGTGTATATTGACTCGTGACAGACAATGTCCACTGGACTTGTATGCAAAATACTGGACAGAAATTGCTCGGACTCAGTGAGGAGCAACTTACTAAGCCTAAGAAGCTTGGTTCCTTAGTCTCAAGCGTCCCTATTTTATATATCAGATGCACTTATAACGTCTTTTGCTGATGACACGGTGTTTACGATTACAGCTACTTGTCTGAACCAATTAATTGAGAAGACAAATAAGGCCCTCGCTGAATTGATAAGTTTTACAAATTCTACTTATTTGGTAGTGAATATTTCAAAAACAAATTTCGCGACATTTTGTAGAAATGGAGTTTCATGTGTTTTAGATAATAAAATTGTTTTTAACGGTGAATTTTTAAAGCATGTAAATAGTGTTAAATATTTGGGCTTTAGTCTTGATTTTAATTTAAGTTGGAAATCACATTGTGATCTTGTGGCAGTTAAGATTTCAAGAGGGTTGGGTGTGATAAGAAGACTGAAAAATCAACTACCGTCAAATGTTTAACTTTTACTTTATCATTCTATTGTTGGCCCTTATTTATCGTATGGTTGCATGCTATGGACTAGTAGTTTTATTTCAAGTTTTAGAAAGGTCCAAATTTTACAGAATAAAATAGTTCGTATTTTAGGTAATTATATTCAGTTTGAAAATAGCACATTGAATTGCTTTACAAGTTTGAAAATTTTAAATATTTATCAGTTACGGGATTACCAGTTAGAAATTTTTATTTATCAATGTTTGAATAAGTGTTCACCAGAGGTATTTTGGGAAATTTTTAAAGCTAACTCATATTATCACTGTTGTGAGACTAGAAATGCGAATGACCTTGCATCGGAGCTCCGGAATACTCAACGTGCTGCGTTTCTGCTTCGTTTTGCGGGACCGGGGTCGTGGAATTCCCTCCCGGATGCTATTAGACAAGTTGATAATGTAAGCCAGCTCAAGAGTAGATTGAAGCGTTACCTTTTGGGTTATAATCTGAATGATTAGATTTTTGAATTTGATTAATGTTTGGTATGAAAATTGTTTGGACAGATAATGGTCGCATTTTCGTGAAATTACCCAGCCAAAGCGCACGGAGTCGGCTCTATAGCCTAGCTGATACTTATTGATTTTGTAATAGTTGATTTAGTTAGATGTATCTCATTTTTTTTTGAGTGGATATTTTAAGGATGATATGTGATATTTCTCACTTGCGATTTCTAGAGTGTAATCCTTTTAGAGTAGGAAATGTTCTTTATGTTGATTTAGTTCAAGTGCTAGCTTTTCCCCGCAAAGAGATAGTTTTTATGTGGATGCAGAGCTTTATAATAATGGATTTGCAGCCATCGTAAACAAACCTTCGGATTTTTGTTGATGGCTGCTGTAAATTTGTTTGTATTTTTGTTATGCTAAATAAATTAATTTGAATTTGAAATTTCCTATCTTTAACTGCGACAAGTCCGGATTGACTACTCCCTCTCGATTTGTTAACGTGCCAGTACAATATTTTACTATTATGCCGTCTAGCTGCATCTTCCAGATCCTCGGCAATTTTATCCATGGCCTCCACTGCACACCTCCTTAGTTCATATTTTAATGCTTTCTCCACTTGCTTTTCATTTCTTTTGTTTTCATACGATCAATTACTCAGATAATTCTTGTACAAGTCCTTTCTCCTTTCTATTAAACATAAAGCTTTTTCACTAATATTCTTAGCTGCAGTCCTAGGTTTCTTCCCTAATGCACCTTCAGCAACTTCACCAATTATTTTTCTAAAATTATTCCAACCGTCTTCCACATTGTCAAATTTCAAACTCTGAAGTTTAGTGTTCAACTATTCCTGAAAAGTTTCTCTCAAATTCTCACGCCGGAGTCTGCCAACATCTTAAATCTTTGGGAGGTAGTTACCCTTTTGAAATTTCTGCTTTAAATTAACCATAGACACTACTAGATGGTGATCTTTATTTTTAACATCAATAACAGCACTCCTATATACCCTAGTATCTTGTATTGATCCTGCCAGTCTTCGGTTTACTATAACATAATCAATAAGGCTTGCTGTCTTACCATCATATGAATACCATGTTAACTTATGAGCCATTTTATGACCAAACACCGTATTGGTTATATTTACAAAGTTGCAAAAGTCTGTATTCATTACTGTTTTCTATTCCTACACCAAATTTACCTAGGCTGGGATACCATCTATCCCTATTTCTACCAACCTGGGCGTTAAAATCTCCGAGTAATAACATCATATTTCTACCTGAGACCTTGTCTATTTGCTCCTGTAACTGTAAGTAAAATTCATCTGAGTCACCAGTGTCTCCGTCAGTCGGTTCTACAGGGGCGTATACTATTATAAATGATACCCTGAACTTTCTAGTTATAAAATGAGCAATTAGTACTGGTACTGGTACTGGTACGTTAAAGGTCCATGTCAGACCGATTTATTGCTTCTTGACAAATGTAGAAAACAAAAATTAGTTTACAAAATTGAGGGAAATCCAAATTGCGTAAAATATCAAGGTCAACATGACCCCCTCCAAGAAATAAAATACTACAAACGATATCTGTATAATCCAAAAAGCGTAATATATAGAGCAAAAAGAAAAGAAATTATATTTAAAAGAATAAGAACCTATAAATCAAAAGCAACCAAAAAATGAAGAAAAACGTGTCTATTGAAATAATTTGGTATGACGTAAATTAAAGTCAACCCACGCACCCTTTACGTTATAAGAAAAATTTGTATGTGAAATCAATTAAAATAACTATCCCCCAGCCTAAGAATCAGCCGTATGCTTACCATAAGCAATCAACAAAGTCTATGACCATGAATCTTAATCTCTCCTTGTTTCCTTCCCGGAAAAAAAAGAAAAGAAAATCCCATATAACAGGAATCTAAATTCTCATTCGATTATCAATCATAACAAATCTCCCTATATTATGTTTAATGAAATATTAATTCCAGAAACATCAAAAAAAGGATGTGGCTAACAAATTTCATGATAATCTTCGTTGCCAAAACTATAGCCCAAGATATCGTAAAGCATGGGATAATGTTCAAACATGAGAATTCGTTACTTGCAAGTCACAATGCCTGGAAAATATTTATGAAACTGGATCCCAAACCGTTTGAAACCCTGTTAAATAAGTAATGAGACTAGAAAAGAATACTAATGAACTAAAGGACTCTATATACCAATTCTTAAAATAGGACAAGAGCCTGCAGACAACGAAAGACATGCACAACAAAGAAAATACAGGAGATCTGCCCCCCATTATTCCCAAACTAAAATCGAAATTCCTAATAGATAATTTTGACAATAAAATGGCAGAGATTGATAAGGCTCTTGGAGCCAAAAACAAAGAAAACAGAAGGAGAAGAGCATTAAGTAATGTGGACGATTCCAGAAGAGAACATACTACGACAAAATATACCACAAGTTCCTTTTTGACAACTTCCAAGAAAAATAAACTCTATGATGGAAATTACGCCATGCTAAATGAATTGCCAATTATATGGACATACCTCAAACAACTATGGCAAGACCATACTGCGAGCAACGTTACTAAGAAAGTATCACCAAAAGAAATAAAGAAAAATATAGACATGCCACAAAGAAAGAAAAGTACCGCGACAACCACGCCCAAACTCAAGACAAGAACAGAGGAAATACAGCCCTCACTAACGGATGTCACAACCAATACAAGTCCAGAGTTAATCAAACCCAATGAACTGTCACAAGAAAAATTAATGACCATAACGCATTTGAAACCAACAACGTTCACAAAATGGTCATGGTCCACAGGACCAATATTTACAGAGACCAACTCCGTCGGCAAAATGTATATAAATTTAAGTGCAAGACTCCCAGTATTACACACCGAAGCTCAAACTATATTAGTTCAAGGACACCATTCGGATAACAAAAGGAAATTTTCTGAAAATAAAAGGAAAGAAAAATACGTACCCGAGAAATGCTGGACAATTGACGGCAAATATACATGTGCCAGATTGGCCATGGCCGACGAACCATCCAAAAACTAAGTCAAATTGTTACCTGAGCTAAACGAGAAAAACGCCCTAAGAGTATCGATTCACCAATCCTTCTTAATATTGTATACATAGAGACTACAAGCACTATTTGAATTGTTCAATACCGAAATACAAAAGTTAAAGCAAAGTACCACAAGGATCTTCGAAGTATTTTTTCGAAAAAGCAAATACTGCAGATCAGCTAGTCTAATACCAATCGTAGGAGAAATAGCCTCACGCTTATTTGGGCTATCGACTGAAGAAGACCTGGATATCCTAAGGGAAAACGTGAAAAAACTAAATAACGCCATGAACGTGACCTTACATGTCCAAAAAATACAAGCCAGTATAGCCAATTATCAGAGAGACAAAATTGACGCAATTTCAAAGAAAATATCAAAGACAGTAAACATAATGAATTATTTAAAGAATGAAGTAAATCGTGTGATTTTCGATTCGAGCCTCACCATGGCATCACTAGACATAGTGACAATGTCATTGCTTAACCTGGCAGCTGACGTCAGCAAATTTGAATTTGCGTTATTTGCCCTTACTGGATGAACCTTGTCATATGACCTGGTGGACCCTTCGAACCTAAAAAATATCTTGGATGAAATAAAAACGCATCTAACGGTTGGCCTACATCTACCAACAGAACAAGAAGTAGCAAATCTATTCCACTACTACACCAAACTAAAGGTTCACATCACGGAAATAAATGAACAACTATTTGCAGTAGTAACAATCCCATTAATAAATCAATAATCCATATATGACTTGCATAAACTTTCTACGTTCCCAGCCTATATAGTCAGAACTAATTCGTTTATAACTATCCCCCTCGAAGCTAATTACTTACGTATCGATCAAGATAGGAGGAAATATGCCTTAGCCAATCCAAAGCACCTTGAGGAATGTGTAGCATTCAAAAACCTGGTTTATTAACTAACCCTGGCTATTTATAACGTAAAATCCGGATCCTGCATGTTAGATATATTTTTAAAAGAGACAACAACAAGAAGAACTTCCCGATTCATGCGAAGCGCTAGTAGGTATTACTAAACGAGATTTATTCACCTTAGAAACGTCATGTGGCCGTTTTTTGTTCCAAAAGAAACAGTTGGGACTATCAATTCTTATGGTAACACACAAAGAATCGATCCAAGCTACAGAGCTGAACTATAATTACAAGATTTAGGAACAATAGCAATAAAACAAGGATGTCGACTGGTAACCAAAGAAGCCACGGTACAAACACCACTGATAACCACAAGCACGAATATAATAAGCCCCAAGGTGGTCAATTTCAAACCAGTCAATTTATCGCATACAATTCCTAATATCAAAAACGAAGAAGTAAAAGCCACAATATGGTCAAAAATAGAGAATGTCAAGGGAACCTTACCACTAACAAAAATAAGAGAAGCCTTAGACTCTCAATTGTTAATTCAAGTAACAAGTACCAAGTTAAAATTAAAAAAAAAGGGGGGAAGCGAGATCAGAATTTGAAAGAGTAGAAAGAGTAGGATAACACAACGATGAGGACATCGTTAAGAATGGGAAGGATGATATGTAATGGAATCAATTTTCAAGACCCCAAAATTTCCCAAGTAAAGTAAAATCGCCCAAAATACGAACCCAAAAATTCAAATAACCCACAGATCAAGTAACACTTAATTGTCAAACTTAAAAAGTAGCGAAACAATTGTATCACAATTGTAGCTCTATGAAAAATCGTTCCCACGAAAAATGTAACAGCAATAAATAATCAGCGTGACCAATTGTACATGACAGGCAACCAACCATGTAATTTAAATCTTGAGTTTGAATTTCCAAACGATCAAGAGATGGTAGAAATTATTATAGAAAAAACGGTCACTTGAGACACAAAATAGAACTATGTTTTCCGCTGCAATTATAATGTAAAATTTTTATTCTGCTGAAGAAAAATCTGATTTGTTATACAAAAAAATGGTCACTTGAGATACAAAATAGAACTATGTATTCCGCTGTAATTACAAGGTAAAACTCTAAAAAATAGTTTCTTGAGATACAAAATAGAACTATTTATCCCGCTGTAATTATAAGAAAAGACTTTAAAAAATAGTTTCTTGAGATACAAAGTAGAACTATGTATACCACTCTAATTACAAGGTAAAAACTTTATTCCGCTAAGAAAAATTTCAGAGTAAAGTTGCAAAAGTCATAAAATGATATCAAAGTCAATTAAAATCAACTAGCCGATTGGTACATCCCTGTCCAATAGTAATAGGGGACGTATAATCTGAACCAATAGAAACAGTGTAATGTACTTTTTAGTAACGCCTGAACGTAACTTTCGGCGAAATTTCAGGGTATAGTGCCTTCGAACTTAGGAAGTTGGAGTTAATCTTTTGGGAGTCTATTATGAGTCTATGATGAGTTTTATGTGAGTCTAGAAGCAATCTTATGTGAGTCTATTCGCAATTAGAATTAACTTCTGAAAACATTTATCATTAGTGAATTAACTGTACTCGTATTGCCCCAGGCAACAACTTTATCTTAGTGTCTTTGACTGCGAAGTGTTTTTGATATTCCCGTCAAGCTCTGTACCGATCATGTGAGTAAAAATAAATACATTACTTTCTTATTTTATTCTCTTTATGTTAGTAATTTTCAAGATAGTTAGTCCTTGTGGCCCCAGTCGCTCTCAAGGGAACCTGAATCCTTTCAATCTGATTTCGACTCAGTATGGCCACTAAAATATGCTCCCCATTTGAACCTCTAATTTAAGCTCCCCACACACAAAGTTCCCCCTCTACTCTGGTATGCTGCTCGCGAACCGCCAACTAAGAATTTACTTGAAATTACCCATAGAAATAATTAATTGAAAATTCCTATGTAAGGAATCAACTGAAAAGATAAGAACAAAACTTTTATTGAAACCCCCCCCCCCCGTAGACTTTCATGATTATCCCCAGAGTTGGTTTAAGGGGACCAAAATCACTATTGCTTGTTAACCAGACTTTTGAGATTTTGTCCTCATAAAAATTATAACAGCAGATGTAGCTGAACCTCCTGAGTGAGGAGGTTTGGACATTCCTAATGGCTAACCAAAAAATACAGAAAACACCAAACAAAAGCAACGCAACACTACCAGTCACAAGAGGAAAAGAAGAGACGGAAAAATGGCTCAAATACGTTAATATTAACCTTTAAACTAATAAACACAAGAAAATAAAAATTTAGCAGAATGCTTTATTAGTTTAATCTTTTCACCCTTTTCTCCTTTCAGAAATTCCATTTGGTTTGTAGACACTGATGATGGTGGTGAATCAAAACAGTACAAGTCCAATCCTGCAGCAACAGACAAAAAGCAAAAACATGCCAAGTCCAGTTACCGCCGGATCCAAGGACTTAGCTTGTTTTTGCGATTTACAAACTGCTGTAAAGGGACTTAGACTGAAAATTCAAACTTTAACTGTGACCTTATTTGAAGACGTAGATTGATTCCGATTATACCAAAAGACTTATCATGAAATTTTACATAAGGTAGAGCCCATAACTCGATTTCATAGAAAATGTGACTTGACGGTTTTTGCATAACGCTAGTGATTTGTCCTCTAAAGTTGATTCTGATGTTTGTAGCGCTCTATATCTTAGCGCTTTAAAAATATTCAAAAAAACTTCTAAAGTAGAATTTTGGAAAATTTTGAGTTTGGGAGAAGAGGGATTTCAAGAACATCGTCCCATAACATAATTTATCCTCTAAAGTTGATTCTGATGTTTGTAGCGCGCTATGTCTTAGTGCTTTAAAATATTTAAAAAGAAGGGGGCAAAGGAGGATTTCAGAAATATCTTCCCAAACCATAATCTGTCCTCTAAAGTTGATTCTGATGTTTGTAGTGCTCTATGTCTTAGTGCTTTAGAAATATTTAAAAAAGCTTCTAAAGTAGAATTTTAGAAAATTTTGAGTTTGGGGGGAAGGGGATTTCAAAAACATCTTCCCACAACATAATTTGTCCTCTAAAGTTAATTCTGATATTTATAGCACTCTATCTATTGTGCTTTAGAAATATTAAAAAAGATTGTAAAGTAGAATTTTACAAATTTTTTAGTTTGGAATGGGAAAATCAGAAACATCTCTCCACAACATAAATTGTCCTCTAAGATCAATTCTGATGTTTGTAGCGCTCTATGCCTGATCGCTTTAGAAATATTGAAAAAAGCCTCTAAAGTAGAATTTTGGAAAATTTTGAGTTTGGGCTGAGGGGGGATTTCAAGAACATTTTCTCATGGCATAACTTGTCCTCTAAAGTCGATTCTGATGTTTGTAGTGCTCTATGTCTTAGCGCTTTAGAAATTTTTAAAACAG
This sequence comes from Artemia sp. Qi Xiang Cuo, assembly GCF_049724085.1. Classification (NCBI taxonomy): domain Eukaryota; kingdom Metazoa; phylum Arthropoda; class Branchiopoda; order Anostraca; family Artemiidae; genus Artemia; species Artemia sp. Qi Xiang Cuo. The sequence goes on along the minus strand of NC_142800.1, from coordinate 43,139,252 downwards.
CCTCTAAAGTAGAATTTTGGAAAATTTTGAGTTTGGGGGGGAAGGGGGATTTCAAGAATATTTTCCCATAACATAATTTATCCTCTAAAGTCGATTCTGATGTTTGTAGTGCTCTATGTCTTAGCACTTCATAAATATTAAAAAAAAGGGGGGGATGTGGGGGGGGGGGCAAAGGGGGAATTTCTGAAATATCTTCCCATAACATAATTTGTCCTCTAAAGTTGCTTCTGAAAAAATTCTTCCTTTAGAGGTAGAAGGAGTGGAGGTAGGTACTCTAAAATGCCTTCCCGGGACATACTTTGGTATGTAGACCCATCCCTGGAAGTTTCATTTTCCTAGCCCAACCCCTTTCCAAGATAGCCAAAAGTAACTAAAGTAGAATTTTGCCAAAATTCTACTTTAGCTACTTTTGGCTATCTTGGAAAGGAGTTTGGTTAGGAAAATGAAACTTTCAGGGATAGATCTACAGGCTAAAGTATGTCCTGGGAAGGTATTTTGAAGTACCTACCTCCACTCTTTCTCCCGCTAGAGGGTCCTGACCTTTGATGACCTTTAAAAATTGGTGTGTTATAAAAGTGAAACCTTGTAATATAGATCTTCTGCTTAAAATGAAGTCCAACAAAATTGTTTTCAGCTTCAAAACTTTGCTCAATCCTCATTTATAGAGTTTTAAAGATATGCAAATACATTTCCTAAATTTTCAAAATTAACATTGATATGGCTTAAAATACTACTCAAATAACAGGAATTGCATTTCCAGAACTAAAGCCAGAGAAAAAGAATCTTACAACTGAAAATTAAGGTAAAATGTTGTTTTGTCAAAATATCAAGGATATCCACTCTTTGACTATTGGAAAAAATTAGTTTATAAGCTTATAGAGAATGGTACTATACAATCTCCTCAAAATAAAAATTATTTTAGTCATCTAGTTGGAAAATTTAACCCATCTGTATAGGAAAAATCTAAATTTGCCAACTAGTTGACTAAAAACTTCTCCCCAGAAAAACTGTCATTTTCCAACTAGTTGACTAATAGCTTCTCCGAAGTAACACTTAAATTTGCCAGCTAGTTGGCAATAAACTTTGCCCCAGCAAAACTTTCCTTTTCCAACTAGTTGACTAATAACTTCTACCAAGCAAAACTTAATTTTGCCAACTAGCTGACTAATAACTTTTCCCCAGCACAACTTAATTTTGCCAACTAGCTGGAAAAAAACATTGCCCCAGAAAAAAATTCATTTTCAAACTAGTTGACTATTAACTTCTCCCCAGCAAAACTTTCATTTTCCAACTAGTTGACTAATAACTTCTCCCATGCATACTCTTTCTCTATCTCTCTCTCTCTTTCACTATTTCTGTAACACTTTTCTCTTTTCAACCTAATGTCTTCCTATGAATGGGTTATATTAATTTTGTTTCTTTTAGTCGAATAAAACAGATTCATCTACTTCTAAATATTATGCTTGATCACAATCAACATTAAATTTCTCCAATCAAAATCTCCACTTATGAATTAAAATAAAATTAAATAACCATTATCTCATTCAAATGGCGTTTTTATTGACATTACTGTTAATTATTACCCTGAAGTTAGCAAGGAGTTGAACTTACCTAGAAGTATTTATTAAAAATATGTTGATAGGAAGATTATTGTGAAAATTGACTTTATTGTTGATATTAAATTTTTAAAAGAGTAAAACTATATGTTTCAGTTTATTGCTGTAATTTTATCAAAGCTTCTTACTATTCCGTTACAACTTCTGTCTCTCTCCCTGTCTACCTCTTAATGGGAGATGTAATTTGAGTTATATATTGGGCTTTGAAGCCAGGGATTTTTTTTTATTAATTCCCTTGATAATTAGTCTTATAATACCTGGTCCCAAAAGTCAGATTGAATTTGTCAGAGCTTGGAGGGTTGCTCCTCCTGTCTGTTAAAGAAAACAGATGCATATTTGAAGTTTTGTTCATTTCTAATTTGCATTTAATGGACATAAATTGTGTATGTCCCTTCATTGATATGTCTTTGTTCCTTTAATGGAGGAATATTTTTGTCTCATTTTTAGAATTTTTAATTAATTTTAAGGCAAAATTATACTTTAGCTACTTTTGACTATTTTGGAAAGGGGTTATGTTAGGACAATGAAACTTTCAGGGATGAGTCTATGGGCTAAAGTATGTCCCAGTAAGGTATTTTGAAGTACCTACCTCCACCCCTTATCCTTCTAGAGGTCCTGACCTTTGATGACCTTTAAAAATATGTGTGCTATAAAAGTGAGACCTTGCATTAGATATAATCTTCCTGAATGAAGTACAGCAATAATTTTTCCATCTTAATAAATGCTAAAACATAATTTACAAGTTTTTAAATATATTTAAATACATTTCATAAATTTTGAAAAAAAAAAAACATAAATTTTCCAAATAGTTGACTAATAACTTCTCCCCAGCAAAACTTTCCTTTTCCAACTAGTTGACTAATAGCTTCTCCCCAGAAAAATTTAATTTTGCAAGCTATCTGACTAATAACATTTCCCCAGCAAAACTTAATTTTGCCATCTAGCTGGAAAGAAACATTGCCCCAGAAAACAATTCATTTTCCAACTAGTTGACTAATAAGAGTTAGAATTGATTGTGAATAGCATAAAATATGTTAAAAATATAGTTTTTTTTAATATAATTATCACTATTGTTACTATTCCGTTACAACTTGTCTCTCTCCCAGTCTCCCTGTTAATGGGAGATGTAATTTGAGTTATATATTGGGCTTTGAAGCCAGGGATTTTTTTTTATTAATTCTCAGGATAATTAGTCTTATAATACCTGGTCCCAAAAGTCAGATTGATTTTGTCAAAGCTTGGA